>NC_137805.1:10396871-10574371 GCF_963383645.1 Muscardinus avellanarius | reverse complement strand
TCCTGGTTAAGTCCTGAATGTGACTTTTCAGGCTCAATCACAGGCCATGGCAAAGGCTTCAGCTGGGGGGGCGGGGTCCTCTGTGGGAGGTGCTGTGCAGGACCTGGACAACCCACCCAGCTACCATGCATTCTTCATTCCTATCATTCTCTGAGGCCTGGGTTGAGTTCTCTGAGACCTCCCTGTGGAAGAAAAGGGAAGAACCCTGAACATACCCTCCCTGCTCTGTCTCAGTGCCCAGGACTTATCCCTCCCAGTCCTTCCTTTCTGCGTTTCCCACAACCTCCAGATCACACTGCTGCCTGAGCCTTATATTTGGACTCCCTCAATTCTGAAGGGACCCCAGGTCTAGGCTGACCCATCCAACCCTCCATTTGTGCTATTTTGTGGGAAGAATGGAACAGGGAGATGAGCACTGTCTCTGTGTTTGGCCCATGGCTTATACCAACACACCACCTCTCAAAGTGATTAAGTGCTAAACCCTCACTGCTGGCTTATGGCTTGAACTGTCTTTCCTGAGTTCTGACAAATAAAAATAAAATAGGGATGGGGCTGTAGCTCAAAGGCAGGATACCCCTGGGTTCAATCCCCAATGCCAACAAAATAAGTAAGTAAATAAAAATAAAAGTAAAAATAAAAAGGGAAGTCTGGAGATATGGCTGCCAGGTAGAATTCCCCTGAGCTCAATTCCCAGTACAAGAAAGAAAGGAAGAAAGAAAGAGAGAGAAGAAAGAGATTTTGTAAAATTAAAGGAAATATAATAATTCGGTAACTTTTCAAGTCATCTAAGGCATAAAAGAGGAAGGAACTTTAAACTGAATGGCAAGCAATTGCATTGGGTTAAAATGAAGAATTTGGGGGTTCTCAGACTCGTTATTGATAGAATTGTTAGAGTATAAATGTTCACTTCTCAGAATCTGTTAAAAGGGGGAGACGTCCAGTTCCCAGGTACATCTAAAGGACAACCTGTACAGAATCTTCTCTGGGTCTCCTCATCGCCATACACTTCTATGATGCCTACTTTGAGAGGCTTCTATTTTACAAATTGTTTTGTAGATAACAAAGTTTAAAATACTGTTTTTATTTTCAGTGACAATATGCAAACATAATCATTTAATTTCTCATTGCAGGAAATTAATTCCGATTTCCAATAATTCTAACTTCAGTGCACTGCATAAAACATAATTCTCTTTATTCCTTTCTTGTGAAATAAAACTTATTTCCCTTTTCCCAACTATCTCTCTCTACATGAATGTTTATCTCCCTCCTACTATGATTTCCAAATGGCTCTCTCTCAGGGTTTATTTTGGTTAAATTCCCTGGAAGAATATGCAAGAGGCCGAGACATTTGTGTGCATGTCCGTGCATGTGTGCATGCGTGTGTTTCTATGAGTATATGAAAATGATTTCCTGAAGGAGAGCCCTCAGGAGACACCTAGAAGGAAATGAGGGAAATGGAAGAGAGGAGCAACAGCTCCGTAGGTTGGTGTTTCTGCTGACGTCTAGCTCTGTCAATGCCACGGGTAGCCTTGGAATGTGAACAGCACTACAGCGCAGTGTATTACAGAGGAAGACCTTGCCTACCCACTCCTCCTTCAGTCAGTAGCCACCAGCCACCCTCTGCAGCCGAAGGTAACCCTCCATGCATCACCAGGCTGAATGGCTCCAGCTGGCCAAGGACATAACTGCAAGGCCTAAGAGCAGCTTTCAAAGCAGCTTGGAGCTGGCTGCCCTGGAAGGTAAGTGGGATCTTGGTAAGGCACCACCAGCAGCTACCACAGTACAATCCATCTTAGCATCACTACACAGCAGGAAGAGTTCGTGTGAAATGGAGCCAAGTGTTTTGCTCTTTTCTTTGCGTTTTCTCTCATATGTTAGTACTCAGAATTACTAATACTTAGGCACATTTTTAAATGTAATCATTCACTGGTAGTGATTGTGCACACCTGTAATTCTAGTACTTGAGAGGCCGAGACAGGTGGATCACAGGCTCACAACCAGCCTCAGCAAATTATTGAGGCCAATAATTTAATAAGACCCTGTTTCAAACTAAAAAGATAAATTGGCCTCTCTCTCTCTCATACACACACACGCACACACGCACACACACACACACACACACACACACACACACACACACACACACACACAATCACTCCTGCATCTCCACTCTTTTGACTTTACTGTATTCCATGATTTCTGGAAATAGCAGACTAATTCTTATAAAAGTAGAAAGAGCTCATGTAGCAGCTATAGAAAAAAAAGAAGTATGAATCAGCCTCCTGCTAGATCAAGGTAGGTCATATATCAGAGCCCAGCCTGAGCTCAGGATTCACCAAGAGAAGAAGTCAAGGGCTAAGACACTTAGAACAAACAATTTCCTCTGGGTAATGAAGAGAAATGCTGGTGTGAGGAGGCCTGGAGCCAGAATAATCAAGTACTATCTTAACCCATTTGTGGTGTGGTGACAGGGCACCTAAGACTGGGATATTTATAAAGAACAGAGATTTGCTTCTTGTGGTGCCAGAGGCTGAGAAGTCCAAGGTGAAAGAACCCACGTTTGGTGAGGGCTTTCTTGATGTATCATTCCCATGGCAGAAGGTGAAAGAGCTAGAAACAGCAAGAAAGAGCTAAGCTCAGTTTTATAACAAACCTGTCCTGAATTAGGAACCCGCCTCCAAGATAGTGATATTACTCTAACTTCTAATCGAGTTGGTCAGTGATGCAAGCACCTCTTAAAGATCACAGCCCCAAATGCTGGGAATTAAGTTTTACGTTCCAATCACATGAACTTTGGGGGAACTTTCATATTAGGTATGAGCTCATTTTTACAGGATCTCAGCTTCATGACTTTAGATATTAGCACTTGCTAGGTATGGTGGCACACACCTGTGATCTCAGTACTTGAGAGGCTGAGACAGGAAGATCCCAAGTTTGAGACCAGCCTCAAACTCAGTGACTTAGGCAGACCCTGTTTTAAAATAAAAAGTAATATAGAGCTGAGAGCTGGAATGCTCCTGGGTTCAATCTCCAGTACTATGATAGATGGTATAGATGTGTGTGTGTGTGTGTGTGTGTGTGTGTGTGTGTTAGAAGTTACTAGCCAGCTGAGCTGCAAGAAAAGCATTCCAATTGATATTGTTTCCGTAAATTTCGGAAGCTGGACTTCAAAAGATGTGTTCACCAGATAAATCTTTTGAGTGCTAGCTACTCACAAAGATATCACCAAGTGACAGCATTCCTAAATTTCCTTTCAGCAAAAAATATCAACTATGAGCACTCTCCCATCTGCCTCCAAGTGCTAAGTAAACAGTTTTTAAATGCAAAAAAAAAAAAAAAAATCCAAGCCTACAACTTCACAGTAAGAAAACAAAAACTATAAAGAAGGACTACAAACCTATTTATTTCCTTACTGGACCTATATTATTCATAGCCTCCTGAAATTCCTAAAACATCATGGTGGGTTTTCCTTGCATAAGCAATAATTTCTAATAGCTTCCACATTCCAAAGACAATGAAGGCGGTGAGCCAATATTCCAGGCACTAGCTCTGTGACATGAAATAATGTACGGAAACCACTACCATTGCTAATTAACACTCATTAAGTGCCAAAAGCATTTGACTTTAATTTTCAGGTAATGTTTTTTGGGTTATATTTTATTCACTCCACATTGTGAAACCAAGTTAACATTTTAAAAGTTCATATTATATTCATAATTTTCACATTGCTAAAAAAAATTTCCAGTGTTCCAAAGTACAGTCTGTATCATCTAGAAGAGATGGAAAATAATGAGCTGTAGATTTTTGTTTAGTATGTCCCACATTAACTCTTTTGAATTGTCATTTTGCATCAAGATTCTTAAATACCAATTTCAAATACTTATGGGCAAAGGAATCAGGTAAAAGTGTTTTCAGTGCTACCACCAGGGATCAAACTTAGGATTTTTTTATTTTAAGAAATTCTTTACTAGGAACATGAGACATAAATGAGACACGATTTCTTAAGGATGTGAATGGTTTCATAGTGTTTATGAGCCTGTATTCCAGGTCCACACTTCCTAGATTTAAATTTCTTCTCTACCACGTACCTACTACATGATCTTAGGGCAATTCTCAACTTGCCTATGTCTTGGTCCCCTGATTTAAAAAGAGGATTGATCACAGCATCCAATTCAGCTAGCCAGAGGTTTAGTAAGTATGAACCACTTGGAAAAGTGCCTGAAAAATTAAACACTAAATGTTACTTTTCTACTATTTCTTTAGTTGGATACACTGCAGATTCCTACTGGAATAATCTAAATTGGGGTTCCTCTTCTATAATACTTAAGATCAAAAGAGAAAAAAGGCAATTACTGAAGAATCCCTAATACTAAAATAGCATTTTTTTTGCTTTTCATAAATGACTTCATTTTTATGATTCTCACTTCAACTACAAACCACAAATCAATAAATACATAAAAATTTATCCAAAATTTTGAAAATAGGCAAAAATTTATTGGATATTCTTTTAGCATAATGCTAGATATGGCATAGTAAACTTGCTGGAGATATTCTGACTATTTCAGGGTGAGGCCTTTGGCTCTAAATTCTGGATCCCACTATTTTACAGCTCTGTTGAAATGAATGTGAACCTGTAGAAACAGGATAAGAGAGCAAAGGATTCTCAAAAATACTAATGTACTAATAAAAATGATATTTTCTCCTTTCGAGAAATGAGATACAATTATTTCCTGACTTTCTGTCCTGTAATAAGTAAGGCATTACAGTAAACATATGCTATTGTTTCATAGGAAATAATCAACTTTCAATCAATTAGAAAATTTATTTCATCATTCATGACTATTTTATAACTCTGTGTGTGTATGTTAATTTATCTTTGAGCCAATCCAATATCTTACTGGTTTTTGATTAATTAAAACACTTAATATAAATTTATATTTATATAAAAATTATATAGTTAATTTGGGCCAGGCGTGGTGGCGCATGCTTGTAATCTCCGCGCTTGAGAGGCGGAGACAGGAGGATCACACAGGTTCGAAGCCAGCCACGCTGGCTTAAGAGACCCTGTTTCCAAAAATAAAAAAAATAGGTCTGGGAGTGTAGTCCAGATATAGAAGGGCTTCCAGGAACCCCAGTACCACCAAAACCAAAAAAATATATATATATTATACAGTTAATTTTAATAAACTTTAAAGTTTTTATATTGTTTTCAACATGTAGTTGCAAAAAATAATATAGACATCTCAGGCATGATTTAATCATTTTTTTTCTTCTTGAATGACTATTAATATAATACCAAATTCCAAGATACTAGCATTGACTCGGTAGAGGTAAATCCCATCACAAGAATCCCTCTGTTTGGACTTTGAAAATTTTATCTACTTCCTTCCTATCAGATGCCCTATCATCCATTCTGTAGCAATCACTAATGCATTGTTCATTTCTATAATTTTATCATCTCAATAATGTTACATAAATGGAATCACATGGAATGTAACCTCAGAATGATTTTGCCATTCAGCATGACTCACTGGTAATCCATCTAAGCCACTTTGTATATTGGCTGCTTATTTTTTTATATTGCTAAGAAATAGTCCATGTTTTATAGGCATCGGAGTATATTCAACTATTCACTCGGTGGAAAACATGTATGATCCTACTTTAGGAATAAAGCCCCTATGGATATTTATATGCTAGTCTTTTGTCAATATAAGTACTATTTTTTTCTGAGCTAATCACTCAAGATTTTAATTGCTAGATTGTAGAGTTAAGTGACTTTAGTTTATAAGCAACTGCCAATCTGTTTACAAGAACAACCATAACACTTTACATTTCTGCCAGTAATATATAACTGATTCAAGTTCTCTGCATCCTTACTAGTTTTTGGTGTTAATCATATTTTTATTTTATCAATTTCAATACGTATCTAGATGAAACTCTTAAGTCCACTGAATTGGAAATGTCTTCTCTGAATCACCTGACCTTGATTTGTCCTTCACATTGGAATGGTGATCAGAGTCTAGAAGAACCAAGAAAACCAATAAAGAAGCAAGATATGGATCAATGTTACTGAAACACTAGAGAATCAACAGTTGAAAGAAATCATTCATAGCTCATAATGAGAAACCCAATAGGCTAATTATCTCAAGGAAGAGATGGGGGAGCGGAAGTTAAAAGGACTTGGGGAGCTGGGCGTGGTGGCGCACGCTTGTAATCTCTGCACTTGAGAGGCTGAGACAGGAGGATTGTACAGGTTCAAAGCCAGCCTCAGCTACTTAGTGAGGCTCTCAACAACTTAGTGAGAACCTGTTTCTAAATAAAATATAAAAAATAAGTCTGGGAGTATAGCCTGGAGGTAGGAAAGCTTCTTGGTTCCACCCCCAGTACCACAAACAAACAAACAAACAAAAAAAGACTTGGGGAAAAAATTTTTAAAGGGTGAGGGGATTCTAGATCTTATCTCCTGCAATACATTTTTCTACAGCTGTCAACATCTGGCCCACACATAATGAACACATCCCCACCCTTCTAGCACAAGGGATAATATCAATTCTTAACAACTGCAAGCAACCACTGAGGACAAACACAGTACATAATTGTTTTCATATTTATTCCACTTGAAGATGTTTCTTTCATCATCTTCTGAATCCTCAATATGTAACAACAATGAAGCCTAACAATATCCCATGATTCAAATTTCTTCCTTCGGTCATCTTTCCC
This sequence comes from Muscardinus avellanarius, assembly GCF_963383645.1. Classification (NCBI taxonomy): domain Eukaryota; kingdom Metazoa; phylum Chordata; class Mammalia; order Rodentia; family Gliridae; genus Muscardinus; species Muscardinus avellanarius. Next base: position 10,567,651 of record NC_137805.1, on the reverse strand, counting down.
TGCAAAATCTTGCCATAATTCTATAAATAAACATTACCCAGAGGGCACTTCCAAACTCAATTTTAGAGGAAAAAAATATTAACTGTGTATTAGGCAGTTAATGGGATATGGAATGGGCCATTAATTTTGAGAATCATACTATTGAGGTCCTGTAATTATCCCAATAAAAAAGTAGCAGGCTTTAATTTAATCTTTGTTGATATGTAATATCCATACGTTAAGATGTATATATCATAAACTCAATGAATTTTCTCTGGGCATATCGGCATAACCTCTCCCAGATGGAGAAACAACATTTTCCTGGCTCTAGCCTGAAGCCTGGTTTCATGGCACAGTTGTATCTCATACCTTCTTTGAAGTAGGGCTCAGCTAAACTGAAAGTAATTGCAGAAAGTATCCCTTTGGGAGGCTAATTCAGTCTGACTACATTCATTCTTACTCTACCCTATTATCCCAGAGCACTTTTTCTGATAGCCTCCGAGTTAAGTGATGTGCCAGTATTGCAATGATCCTTCATGATAAGGTTCTCACCTTCATTTCCAAATAGTCCCTGTTGTGATTTTAGCCTATTGGCACCTGGAAAACTGACCATTAAAATTCCCTTCATGAGAAACAGCAAAGACACCTTTTCATCCTGACCTCTATTTTAAGGATCAGTTAAGAGGCACTTGTCTGGATAGGAAACAATATATCCACAAACAGGATGGGAAGTACTGATCACACACTGATACCCACACACTTGGATAGGCAAAGTGCAAATCTGGGAAATATTGCAGTGAGCTGGCCAAAAAACAAGCTGAGATGTTCACTGAATCTTCTTCATTGATTTAGAACCCAAGAAGAGATATTCTTTCTTTGCTCTGAAATGTAATGACAGGGCTTCAGATAACCATCCTCAAATCCGGAAGCTTATCTCAACCAAACCTGCCTGCCTGGAATCCTTTTGACTTTCAAAAATAGAGCCTGGATTCATGGGACGCCTTGGCTTCCTAGGCAATATAGAGCAGTTCCTGTGCTCAGTAAGGAATATTTTTCAAAAAGAGACTTCATTTCCCCTCGGCCTCCCTTTCCTCCAGGTTAAACCCAGACAATGAAGAAAAATACAGGGCAAAGTTTAGCAAACAAGAGGACTATATAAGCAATAGTAGAGAGGGTATTACCATGCGGGAGAAGTAGAAAATTTAGGGTTTTATTTAAGACTGCTCTACTTTTAAATAGAACAGTTATTCCATTTTATACCTATACATGTGTTCACTAAAATCATTATTTATTTATTTAATTTAATTTTGTTCTTTGTATTACTTCTGATACATGATGGGTAGAACGTATTCTTACACAAGACTGGCACCCAGAAAATCTGTGACAAGAGGATAATTTAAGCTCACAAATTTCTCACTTTCTCAGAGTCAATTTCTCTCTCTGCCAAAAAAAAAACCCTCCAAATCATCTATATCCTTTACATTCATTTTTTTTTGCATTTGTTTCTTTATTCATTAAGATATTTTACTAAGGAATTGAGGAAGTATTTAGTAAACCCACTCTTGCAAGACAAAAACTTCAGTGTTACTCTAATTTATTTAGGTGTGAATCCTAAAGTCACAAGATGCCTCTCTGTCAGAAGAATACCAGAACCCAATACTGTTAGGCATGGGGTCTGAGTTCATACCCTGAGCTTCCTAGAATTCTTTAAGCTTATCACACAAAGAATGAATTCCTTACTTGACCTTTTTATAAGCTTAGCCATGCTTAAAAGATGATTTGAACACAAACAGACCAAGTCTAAAAATTGGCTTCAAGTCTCTGATCTCCTAATTGTTTTCTTCTAATTTACTTTCCACCCTGCAACCAAAATGACATCTACTCGTTAGTATAAAGTGTATAGTGAAAATGTAAGCATAATAGTCACTATTGACAATATTCCCATAAGAGAAAGCTCAAACTCTTCAGGAGACTCTTAGAAGGTTTGTCTGCTATGTCCTTGGTAGGTTCTCCTATTTCAAGACTCTGCTCTGTAATTCTGAGCTGAGGGTTGGTTTATACTGGAGGACAGATTAAAGGGTGCAGTCTTGAAAACTACAGAAGACCACGAGGACCCTCAGCTGCAAAGTGTCCCAGGTACAAAAAGACCTGAGAGCCGGGTGAGGTGGCACATGCTTGTAATCCCAGCACTTGGGAGGCTGAGACAGGAGAATTGCCCAAGTTTGAAGCCAGCCCTGGCTACTTAGTGAGGCTTTCAGCAACTTGGTGAGACCCTGTTTCCAAATAAAAATATTAAAAATAGGTCTGGGAATATAGCCTGGAGGTAGAAGGCCCCTGGGTTCCACCCCCCCACCCCCAGTACCACAAAAAAAAAAAAGGCCATGAGAATTAAGATAAAGATTAAGGAGGTTCAAAGTCTTGTTATGAGCTTCTCCTTCAAGTCAGAAATTGAGGAAATAAACATATTACCTCCTAATAAACACAATTTTAAAAGGCCCCAGAACAATGTATGATTTCACTGAAAGTAATAATAAAACTTTTATCTAGCTATTTATTGATAGAATATAATAAATATATTTGTAATTTTTCAGGAATTAATAAAATGCAAAATAATATTCATTGTCATTGGTTTAAGATTTTTTGTATTTTACTACTTCTGAAATAAGAAATACAATAAGGGTGATGACATAAAAACTTGTGGTTGATAATAATTTATTATTTATTTTTAGTACAACAATGAATATGTCAGACAGAAACTAAATTTGATAAACATGATAGCTAATCACCTTCACACCCCAAGCCTTTAGCCTGCAGCACTCTAATTATAACAACTTCTATTGAATGCCTTTCAATTTTTTATGTGTATGCAATTATATTAAGAATGTGTTAAATCCACACTTCATTGCCTAGCAATATATTTATTATTATGTTTTTAGGAAAATTCTGAATAATAATGTTGTAGTGAACATTTTTTCCTTTACTGAATAATCTCACTTAGAATTGTAATATTCAGCTGGGCATGGTGGCACACTCTTGTAATCCCAGCATTGGGGAGGCTGAGACAGGAGGATCACGGTTGGCGGACAGTATCAGCTATTCAGTGAGGACCTCTGCAACTCAGTGAGACCCTGTTTCAAAATAAAGAATAAAAAATTGAGCAGGGGTTGTAGCTCGGAGGTAAAATGCCTCTGGGTTCCATCCCCAGACCCACAAAAAAAAAAAAAAAGAATTTTATTCTTCTTTTCTTTGGGGGAGTTCTGGGGACTCAATTCAGGGGCAATCTACCTCTGAGCTATATCCCCAGCGATCTTTATTTACTATTTATTTATTTATTTATTTATTTATTTATTTATTTATTTATTTTTATGCTGGGAATTGACCCCAGTGGTATTCTACCTCTGAGCTACACCCTTAGCCCAATTTTATTTTTGTTTTGTTTTGAAACAGGGTCTTGCTAAGTTTCTATTGTTTCTGAGAATTCTACTATGTTGCTGAGTCTGATCTCAAACCCTCAGTTCTGTCTCAGTCTCCCAAGAACAGAGATGACAAGAATGTGCCACCATGCCTGGCCATTATTATTATTTTAAAAAACGACTAGATTTCCCTTGCTAATATTGTTTTAGTATTTTGACATCGATATTTACACATAAATGTCCAGGGTTTTCATAACCTTTTTTAAAATAATGTTTACAGCCCTTTCAATTTTATATTGATAATAATGTGGTAGTTATCATTCTCTTTCTCAGGTCAAAACTGTTTATAGTTCTCAATTTGTGGAAGGTTTAAAATAATTCATATGTTTATAAGTAAAATTTTATGAGTTAAGTACTTTTGGGGTCAGACTAAGGAAGACAGCTAATAAATGTTGTCAACTGTATCAATTCATTCCATAAAAAATTAGCCTTTCTTATATATAGCCATTTTTCCTTAGAAAATCATACATTTCATCAAGTTTTTCAAACACATTTTCATAGAGTTCAGAAAAGCGTTGTTTAGCATACTTTTAGCTTTTTCTCTATCTTTTACCCATCGTCTTTCCTAGTTTTGCATATTTATACTTTTTCCCCAATACTTTGAGAAAATTATTTATTTCAGCAGTTTTATTTAAAGAAGCAGTTCTTAGATGTACTCCTCTCAGTAAATGTGTCTTTTTCTTTTTTATTCTAATTCCTTGAGTTTGATGTTAAGTAATATTTATTAAGAATAAGGATTTTTTCTCTGATAACTTCTTTAACCATACCCCTTTTGTTTAGATGCAGAGAAATTTAGTATACTTCTGTTTCTTGATTTGTGGTAGTTTAATTGCTGATATTAGTTTTGATACCCAAAGTAATGATGACATTTCCTTAATATTTTTGTGGTGAGGATGTTTTCTATTTCGTTTTACAAATTATGATATTATGAGCATATAACATCACTGAAATTTTCTTTTGCAACCTAATGTAAGGTACAACTTAGTAACTAATTCACGGGCATGTGTAAAAAGATGTACATTTGATTTCCTGACTATATAATATTTTGTACTTTGTTAATTTATTTTTATTCTTATATATAAATGTCTATGTTTGCATACTGATACATTTTTCTCTGAATAAGTCAGATTAAATCTCTGCCACTATAAATAATTTTTTCTTACATTTAGATTTTGCTGGCCTTCAAGGTTTTTGTTGTTTTACTTTAGCTTTGTTTGTTCATTTGGTTTTTTTATACTAAGGATTGAACCCAGAGGCATTCTACCTCTAAACCAGATCCTCGGCTCTTTTAAATTTTGTTTTGTTTTGTTTTGTTTTGAAATAGGGTCTCACTAGATTGTTGAAAGTCTCCATCAGGCTGCTGAGAGTGGCCCCAGACTTGCGATTTTCCTATCTTTGCCTCCCAAGTACTGGGATTATATGAGTGTAGCACCATATCTGGCTCCTTTCAGGTTTTTTTAAGGTTATATTATTTAGCTTTAAATTAATTCATGACAACCTTCATGGTGATTTATACCATCTTCATTTCCTAGTGACAATCCTTGCCTCTCAGCTCAACCTTGTTGGATACTACTAACTATGCTTTTGTTTTGCCTTTTTCTCCTTTGTCTTTGATCACCATCTTACTTTTAATTTATCTATTACACTATTTTAAATGCATTCTTAAAGAACTTTAATAAGGATTGATTTTTAAATCCGAGAATACATATTTTCTTTTCAAATAATATGTTTATTTTATATAAATTCATTGCTAAGATGACTGTATTTTCTTACTCCTACCGTCATATTTTATGTTCTAACTTCTGTTTTTAATGTTTCGTTTTGTGTTTTTCACTTTGTGACTTGTGCGTTTCTTTGTTCTGTAACATGAATGTTTACTTTCTGATAGTTTGGAGGGTTCATGGTCTTCTATTTTCTGCTCTTTATTTCAGAAGGTTTTAGAGAACATGGAAAACCACATATATTTGTGTTCTGTCATATATATTTAACTTTTGCATTGATTTGAAGCATTACTATTTTTCCATCTCTCTTGCAAGTTACTATGAGGTCTTTAAAGTGAAGGCAGTGAAGACTGGAGGTTTAACGAAAGGACTAAGGACCACGTAAGACTATCCACGTAAGACTACTCAAATGTTCACGTCTTATGTGACTTTCTACTTTTACTTGTTTTGTATATTTGTTCATAAAATATTCCAATTAATAAAAAATAACTAAAATCAGTTTGTAATTCTCTAATGTAGGTAATCTAAATCTGCTATTTTTATTCAATAGAAAATACAGACAAATGTGAGCCAGGCGCAGTGACGCACGCTTGTAATCCCAGCATTCGGTAGGCTGAGACTAGAGGATCATGGTTCTCAGACAGCCTCAGGTACTTAGTGAGGCCCTTTGCAACTCAGTGAGACTCAGTTTCAAAATAAAGAATAAAAAAATATAGGGCAGGGGGTGTAGCTCGGAGGTCACATGCCCTTAGGTTCCATCCCTAGACCCACAAATATATATATATATATATATATATATATATAGAGAGAGAGAGAGAGAGAGAGAGAGACAAATGTAATATCACTTTTAAATTAAAGGAAAAAGTAATTTATTTCCCATTGTCTAACATAAGCAGTAACATTCTGATTTCTAGTCCTGATTTCCAGGGGAAAAAAAATGGTAATTCATTCTTGATTTCTAAAGATCAACAATTTGAAATCTTTACGGAGTGATTCAAGCCATATTTTCCAAGTATAGTCCACTTAGAAGAAAGAAGAGAACATGCAAAAGGAAAATTTCTCTTGTCATCAGAGAGATCATTTGATGGTTTTCTAGTGAGAAAAATAAACAAGAATTGATGATGAGGGGGAAAAAGTTTATTAGATTTAAAGACATGTCAGTTGGAGACAAAAATTAGGGGCCCTATATACCTGGCATCTATTTCAGTATCTTGGTACATTGCCAAAACTAAGCAAATATACGTTGAAGAAAAAAAATAAAAGGTGAGAGAGAGAAGGGAGTTTGAGATAAAACTCATAAATTATTTTCTTAAAGGTCAGATAAGATTCCATGACAAATTAAGGAATCCATGTAAAAATAAGAAAACAAAATTATTTTTAAAAACACATTCTATAGAAGGTCCCAGTAGAGATGACTGAGAACAATGAATAAACTAGAAAAACATTAGCTGAAAAAGGTCCTTGAATACCAATCCTAAGCTACGTGGTAGAAGGCAGGGTCCTGGTGATAAAGCAGGTACCCAATGTGATTGAAGCCACGTTATAAGAAGATTCATGTGCAGGAGAATTTTCTGATCAGCTATTAAGGTCTATCCTGTGAGGTCTTTTCTCCAAGTCTAAAATGAATCCCATACTGCAACATACGTATCCCATAATGCTCAACTTGAAGAATCACTCACAGAATACTATATATCCTGTATTAAATTTCTATGAGCGGCATGACTCACAATAAAACTATAGACATTAAATAAGGAATGACAAGCCGGGCGTGGTGGCGCACGCTTGTAATCCCCGCGCTTGGGAGGCAGAGACAGGAGGATCGTGCAGGTTCGAAGCCAGCCGTGTGTGCTGGCTTAGGAGACCCTGTTTCCAAATAAAAAAGTAAAAATAGGTCTGGGAGTGTAGCCCGTAGATAGAAGGGCTTCCAGGAACCCCAGTACCACCAAAAGAAAAAAATTAATAAATAAAAATAAATAAATAAGGGATGACAAAAGATAAATAAATATGCAGGGAGGTTAAATTTGAAAAAATAAGCAAAATTGGAACCGAGTTTTACCCATTCCCAGTCAATGTCATCATTTGAGGAATTACCTTCCTCGTGACATTCCACATCTACCTGACATTCCCAGTACCTGCCTTCCCTGCCCCTCTCTAGCAGATGGAGTTGCCCAAGTTTTCTTCTCACCTTCTCACACTACTCTTTGAGAATTTATCAAAATACATACTTCCGTTCCCCCTGGTGGTTTATGATATTTTTATGAGCAACAAACTTGTCACCTTCATTTTCTCAATAAGGACATGTACAATTTGTAATAGAAAGCAAAGATGTTAAATTATAAGCCATCTTTCATATAAAAAGCTTGCACACTGACCCAATTTCATTAGAAGCCAAGTTTATCCACCAGTAACTCTCTCTATGATTAATTTTCCTTTGTAAGAACTTTAGACCAGCAGGTTCACAAGTATTACTTCTTTCTCTGTTTTTTATAGAGCTTTTTTTTTTTTTTTTTTTTTGGCAGTACTGGGGATAGAACTCAGGGGCATTCTACCTCTGAGCTATACCCGCAGCCCTATTTTTTATTCTTTATTTTTGAAACAGGGTCTCACTAAGTAGCTGAGGCTGTCCACTAACCGTGATCCTCTGGTCTCAGCCTCCCAAATGCTGGAATTACAAGTGTGCGCCACCAAACCAAACTTTATAGAGTTTTTTTTTTTATATCAGGATATATCTCTTAGTTTCTTAGACATGATATTACACATTGTAAAGTCTGTGCTGTAAAATGATAATCTTTAATTTTCAGACTTTGATGCAGACGTCTATTTGGAGGGGCAATCCTTCCATCCACGATGGTGCCCATCTTAAGTTTCTGATCAACTTTTCCTGATCTTTTCAACAGCAAGTAGAGTTACTGAGTCTAAACCCAGCTTATCCAGTGTTGTGGCAGCAAACCTGCAGACCGCGCGTGTGAGAAAAATGGATTTTCTTTTGTTTGTGGAAGATTTTTACAAAAGCCCAGTGAGAAAATTGTAAGCCTAATTATTTATGAGAAAGCTTCTTCCTTTTGAATCTGTCTCTTTTTGAAAGTTCAGATTTATTGAGGAAAAAAAGAATGATGATTTGATATCTCTGGAACTAAACGTAAGTAGATATTTGAACATACAGAGAATAGATGCATTTAATATATTCACACACATGTTGATTCTAGCAAGTATGTGTGTATGTGTTGACTCCATCTTCAGTTGTATACAAGCTCCTTGTTTTTCTTTGCTACCATGTGTGTATGTGTGTATTCATATAGACGTATATAGTTCTAGATCCTTCTTTCTATTCTCTCCCCCTCTTCAGACTTTGTTTTCAACTGTGTGTTATTTTTGTAAATATGAGGGTTAGGTTTAGGGCTAAGGCTTAGTTAGGGATAGGATTAGGGTTAAGACTGGAGCTAAAGTTAGGATAGGAGTAGAGGTAGAGCTAGGTTTAAGGTTAAATGTGGTATTAAAACAAGAATCTGGGCTAAATCTAAGGCTGGGGCCAGGCTTAGATGATAGTGAAATGTAAGGCAAGTGCTATGATTTGATCTTGGATTGTAATGAGCACAAGGTTAAGATGCAAATAAGAGTTAAAGGTGAGGGAGAGAGTGTGATCTTGATCTTACTAAGTTCTCTGAAGCAGAGTTTCTTCTTCTGTAAAATTACAATAACATTTACCTTATACTGCATAAGGTATCATGAAAGTGTCCATAGCAAATCTCTTACTAAATTTTAAATTTATGTGAAAAAGTATAGTTTTTCAGTATTAATCCCTGAATAGATGAAATTTTTCTTTGCCAAGAATAAAGCTACTTTTGATATGGTTTATTTAGTGTTATATGTTTTTCATAAATATCCTTATTCACAGCTAATCTGAATATATTCCAAAATAAGCATGAAACATTGTGTACTGGATATGGTATTATGATAGTTACTTAAATATTTTTTAGAAGCATGTTTATATTGCATAGTCCTTTCTCTAATAGAAATCCCCATCTCAGATTGGTTCTACAAACCCATCTTAAACTAAAATGAATATCTGAATGCAATATGGTTGTGAGAACACTGTGTCTAGCTGAGACTGTCACTAGTAAAGTGTCTGGCAGAATAACACACGATTAGGCCTTGTGGCGGTCCTAGCAGGCTTTACAAAGCACTGTGTTTTTACAGTGGCCTGAAAAACTACGCATTTAGGTAGGCAAATGGGTGATGGGATTTTGTGTTAGATAGAAATGATCGTTTTTGCCGGGCGTGGTGGCGCACGCTTGTAATCCCCGCATTTGGGAGGCAGAGACAGGAGGATAGCGCAGGTTCGAAGCCAGCCGCGCGCACTGGCTTAGGAGACCCTCTTTCCAAAAAAAAAAAAAATGTAAAAATAGGTCTGGGAGTGTAGCCCGTAGGTAGAAGGGCTTCCAGGAACCCCAGTACCACCACCAAAAAAAAAAAAATGATCGTTTTTTGTCCAGTAGATTTTGAACATATACAGACTTCAACACCAGAAAATAGCATGTGTCAGACCATAGTAGGAAAAAAGTTAAATATTGTGCGGAGGCCAACAGTAAGGAGCTTTGAAACTAAATTATATCACACTGTCATACGAAATTTATACTGACCAAAATGTCAAGTCCCTAGTTGGAGGGTGGGGTGGAGAGACAATAGCTTGTGGGTTCAGGATTTCAGTTAGATAAGTGAAATAATGGCTAATGGTTTACAGCACAGCAGGATAACTATACTTGACAATAATTATTAGGATATTTTGAAATAGCTAGAAGGATTTCAAGTGTTCCCAATAAAAAGAATTAATAAATTCCATTTACCCTGATTTTATCATTACACATACTACTCATGCATTGAAATGTCCCACCATATAGGATAAGTATGTACCATAACTATGTGTCAATTAAAAATAAAACGTATTAGCCGGGCATGGGGGCACACGCTTGTAATCCTCATGCTTGGGAGGCAGAGACAGGAGGATTGCGCTGGTTCGAAGCCAGCCATGTTGGCTTAACAGACCCCGTTTCCAAATAAAAATATAAAAATAGGTCTGAGAGTGTAGCCCAGAGGTAGAAGGGCTGCCAGGAACCCCAGTACCACCAAAAAAATAATAATAATAATAAAATAAAATGCATTAAAAATAAGAAATAGTGTTGCCCAGATCCTATCTTTGTCTGATTCACTTCAGGTGGATCTTGACATTAATTATTAATTATTGAAATTAATTAGTAATTAATGAAATAGTCAAGCCAGCAATGGAGGCACGTGCCTGTAATCCCAGCACTTGAGAGACAGAGACAGAGGATCACAGATTTAAGGTCAGCCTCAGCAATTTATGGAGACCCTCAGAAACTTAGTGAAAGCCTGTTTCAAAATAAAAAATGGCTAGGGATATAGTTCAGAGGTAGAACGTCCCTGGATTCAATTCTAAGTAACATACACGCTCGCATACACACACACACACACACACACACACACACACACACACACAGAGTTTCCCATAAAATTCCAATGTGAAGCCAAAACTAGGAATCTCCAGATATGTTCAGGAAAATGTTAGCCTCAAACTTCACAGCTATTTCTGTGTAGTAGGAAATGCTCTATATCACAATAAAAAACATACTTATATATTATCAACCTGATCTTCCTATTTGACCTTTCTTCTTTACTGTCTATTTTTCCAGTTATATTTTATTTATTGTGCTGCTAATGATTGAACCCAGAGACATTTTACCTCTGAGCTACATTCCCAAACCATATATATATATACATGAAGGGGAAAAGTCTCCAGATCACCATGGGAAGGCCCACCGCCACTTCTATGCATTCCAGAAAGTGGCGGTTTCAGACTATTTCTTTGGAACATACCTCTTTGTTCTATGTCTTTTTCCACTCTGACAAGTAGCCCTTTCTGGATCCTTTCTCTGGAATAGACTTTCTGTACATGGCTTTCTATTAAATCATACCCCCACTTCCCTAAATAAACCTCATATGTTCTTCAATATGGGCTTTCTATTTGAAATCTTTGTATTTTCTCAGAAAAAGTGAGAATCAAAGGAGAGTTAACTTTCCTCTAACAATTTATTTCTAAGAGAGATTACCACCTTATACTACATATTCACTGAGAAAACTTTATTAAAAACGGGAGCATAAGGCAGAAAATAAAAATAAATAATTATAGTGCAAAGACATCAAAAACGTTTCTCTGAGTGGGAAAAAAGACATGAGAAAGGATCCAAGATCACCCTTTAATGTAGGCTGGGCGTGAGAAGGAACACGATGAGATTATGTCAGATGAGGAACTTTACTGGGTTTTTCAGATATGCTTGTCTAGACTAACCAATCTTAAGCTTTCAGGACAAAATACTCTAGACCTAGAACTCAAACTACATGAAAACCACCCCAAATCTTTGCTGGTCCAGAGAACTCCCTTCAAGGCCACAGATACACATACACACATCTTTCTGCTCATGGTGTACATTCAGATCACAGTTTGTTTGGAGCAAGAGCTGTTTAATCATTTTGTCACATGGCAAAAACTCCATCTTGACCTTGCATGGGTGATGTGGAAGAACACTGTGTTTACCTGTATATTCACTTGTCTACAGAATCATGTTGTCTTACACCAGCTCCTTGGCATCACACCAGTCTGCCTGTTGGAAGAGTAGGTATGCCCTGGGTATGTCAAGGGGATAAACAAATCCCTCCTACCTGATAATAGCAGATTCCATTCATTGAAATGAATAACAGCTATAAGAAATTATCTTTCCTTTATTCTAAGTTAAACTGAAAATTGAGTCTTTCTCTTCAAGCTGTAACAAATAACCTCACCCTGTGGGCCCTTGGTGGCTCAGTGTGGCTACCATGCATCTGAACGACCTCCCCTCACTGGGAAGGTTCTCAATTCAGAGAAAAATCTGCAGGCTGGAACATCATTGTTCATTCAACACACTCTCCATCCTAGAGAGGATGAAAGAGTCCACGGCTCCTTTTCCTCCTTTGTGACAGTGAAGCCCTGTTTTGTTTTCCTTTCTTAGGGATTTATCCTAGGGCCTGTTCTTTTTCAATGTGATCCACTTGGCCGCACCCATTTGGAAGAGACTCCTGCTCTGGACAGGGCTGGTTTGGCGGGATGCTAGCACATTGCTACATTCTTTTTTTAGAGCCTGCCAAATGTGGGACAATGGGTGTGTCTTGTTGACATCCTGTGGTTCATCAGATATGTAGGATCGCTGTACTGGGTAACCTCTTTAGAAGCCTGAAGCTGTGCTGGGAGGCTCGGTCAGACGGTCTGAGAAGCCGGGGCTTCACTTGCAGGGCTGTTTAGCCAATATGCTGTGGGCAATGGCAACACAGGCACACTTGCTTTATAAAATGCACAGGGCCCTCCTCATACCTAGTTTTGGTAATTTGTGGTTGTAAATATCCCTCTCTCCCCAAACCATAATTTATCCCAAAGAAGTGACTATGCTATTTAGACATTGAAATGCAAGAACCACACACAAAATGAATTTCCGGGGACACTTCTCATATTCAAGTCTATGCCATATGTTTGATTTGCCATATGCCGGCCATAGAACCACTGTCAAGGATAAGTGAGGGATACAGGGAACATTAGTGCAGAGTTAAAAGGCAGGAAAAGCCCAGAGAACATACTTGGGGAGCAGAGGAATCAGAGATCACTTTGTTTCTTAAATATTTCATCCAAAATACCCACAACCATATCTCCTATAACAAACGTAAGTGTATTAACAACTTCATCTTATTAAGTGCAAATACTTCTGTCAGTTACACTTCATTCAAATTTAATATGGAATACTCCAATGAGATTTACAGCTATTTCTTTCTAAGTACTTGACATTCCTGGGAGCGGATGGGGGAGGGGAGGGTATACGTTATTCTCCAATCTGCTACATGGAGTATAATTACCATCAAATTGAATGCTGAAAATATAATCACACTTAATTTATGATCAGGATCCAGTGAATAGTTTTAACATGAAAAAATTGGAATCTCAGAGATGTGTGAGTCAAGTGTGGTAAAAGCTTAAAAATTGGTGAATGTTGGTGGAACATAAAAGTATGCATTTTGCCTCTTGTGCAGCCTTTCTGCAGATTATAGTTTTCTTAGAAAATAGTTATTTTAAATACTTAAGCCTAAATTGGATATGGTGGCACATTCATGTTAATTCCAGTACTTGGGAGGCTGAAGACAGGAGGCTTGTTTATCGGGCTCTAGGCTAGCCTCAGTAACTTAGGGACGGCCTCAGAAACTTTGTGAGATCCTCTCCCAAAATGTAAAAGAAGAGAAGGACTAGGAGTATAGCTTGGAAGTTGAATGCAAAAATATTGATCTAGACAATAACAAATGACTGACACCATTACTGCTTAGTTTTTTAGGAGTAGAATAATGCTACTGGTTTTTAGAGAAAGAATATGGTATTAGACAGAAGTTGAATAAGAACAATATTTGGGGGCCAGAAATGAGGAGGTGGGGGTATGGAGAGAAAATTGAAAATGAAAATGAGATAGGAGAAAAGAGAACATTTCTGTATTATGTCAATTTGGTCCAAAATCTTTCTATGAAATTTCTTCCATGAACCAAGGTAGTCTACAACCCAAGTTACTACATGAATCCTTGGTTTTAGAATTGAATTTCTCATATTATCTGATTTATTTTATATCCTGTATTCAATTTTCCCCAGGTAGAGGCTTGTTTTCTCCAACAGCCTTTTTCTCCATCATTGAAAGAGACCATTTGACTCCTCTCTCTTTTTCTTTTATCAATCCTGGCTTGTACTTCTGAGGTTGCCCTGTTTTATACTATAAGTGGTGCTGCTGTGGAGAGCCACCATTATTGGTTATTGAATGCCTATTATAGGTAAGTTGTTGTACAAGGCATTTTTCATATAGTTATTTTAAATTTTATAAATGAGACAGCTGAGGGTCAGAAATGTTAGGTAATCCATCCAAGGTTGTAGATAATGACTTCCAGAGCTCTGAAAAACATCAGCAGTTATACCATTCCAAAGCACTTGTCTTGAAGTTAAACACATAATTTGCAGGAAAAAAAATTAAAATAAGAGAAACAAAGAGCTGCAAACTTGTATTTTATCTGCTTACTTGGAAAGAAAACAAATTTTTGGTTAATTTCCATGATAAAATGAAGGGCAATTACTTGATGAAAAATTTAAGAATTGTAGGAAAGAAAAGCTTGATATAATGCCCACAGCTCTTCTACATTTTTCTTTAAGGAATCACCTCATGAAAAAAGGAATAGAAATCATACCCAGATGCCCCAGCCCCTTGCTCTGATTCTCTGTGACTTGGAAAAAATATTTTCATCTATCTCAACCTTAATGTACTCCTTTGTAAAGTGGGTTTAGGGAACCCCTGACCTCTCTTTCCCTAAGAATCTGCTGTGGACCTGGAGATACTGACCCTCCCCCCACCTTCCCCAAAGAAGGGGAATAAAAGGTCATGGTTGTTGTTAAAGCAAATATAAAAACTGGGAGCATTTTTCACTATTTAACTGTTAGTAAAATATTTTCCTAGCTTAAATCTCAAGATCACTAGAATTTCTTTAAGTTTTAGTTTTTTTTAATGTGTGTGAGTGTGTGAGTGTGTGTGTGTGTGTGTGTGTGTGTGTGTGTGTGTGTGTGTGTTGCTAGGGATTGAATCCAGGGGCATTTTACCTCTGAGCTATACCCCCAGCCTGATTTTTTTTTCTTTATTTTGAAACAGGGTCTCAAGTTGCAAGAGGGCCTCTCTAAGTAGCTGAGGCTGGTCGCAAACTTAGATCCTCCTGAAGCAGCCTCCCGAGTAGTGGGATTACAAGCATGCAACACCATGCCTGGCTTTTTAAACATTTTCCTAGTGATAAGGTCTATTAAAATAATCAGAGACAATTTCTTGAAGTTGTGTATTCTGTGATCAAAAAAGAAAGAAGACTGGCATAGAGAAAATAAACTAATGGATAAATAATTTTTGTTTTCAGTACAGATTCAGAAATAAGTGAACTGAACCAAAGGACTAGTTTTCATATTTTGTACTTCCTTGGTTTGGTTCACCTATTTCCAAACCTGTAGTGAAAACAGAAATTATTTATCCATTAGTTCACTTTCTATGTGCTAATCTTCATTCTTTATGACCACAGAATATACAACTTCAAGAAATTGTCTTTGATTATTTCAATAGACCTTGTCACTAGATAAAGTGGGGCAGAGGTTCATTTTCATTTCATAGATCACTGTCTTATTTTTTTCTCCATTCAGTTTGTCTGTGTAGACCTTTCTTAGTAAATATACATATACAAACAAACTTTCCACCAACCATCAACTATCAGAGTCATTTTCTAAAAGAAAGATAATTTTAACCCAAAGCATATTTTCAGAATAAAGGAGCAAATTTTCTTAAAAGATAAGCTTGATATTATGAAATAATCTTTTTAAAATTTCTCCATTAGAAACTTTCATACACCTACTGGTCCATAGATGGGCCTTTGAAAGTCACGGAACTTGTGAACATATGAGCTGTGAATTGTTCTCTCCCATATGAGGGTTTTTACCATCTCCATCGTAAGACAGAGTCTTTTCTTAAACTGTCTTCCATGAGTCTTCCTTACTTTCTTAAAAAGTTCTGTTTAGCCTAGAATGATTGTTTATTTTCAGAAGAAATCCTTGCCCAATCATGGGCTCTGGGGCCAGTAAGTAAATAAATGTGTATCTGAATCAAAATAGAGAAAGGAAGTATGCCTTTCAGAGTTTTGTCTTTGTGTTTGTGATGCCTTCATTTTATTTAATAAAACTGATAGAATCAGTATTAATTCCACAGTTTGTGCAAAATGTTTAATGTACTATCTTACTTTTATTTCTCTCATTTGAAGAGATAAGGTTTGTTTAAAACATGCAATTATCACTCATATTTTATCTTTTTTCCCTGTTTTCACATATGTTTTGTGAGTACATTTTCTGAGAACCATCATGTGAAATATTTTAAGATAAACCAATGCTATTCAAATTTTAAAAGTTCAAAAGAATTTTTAAAAAATGGATTAATTTGGGGGAATTCAGCCTCAAGACAGGGGAAAAAATTAAAGAGGAAATCAAGTATTTTGAAAATCAATAAAGTCATCACACTGAAAATGTTCTCCAGCAAATGTAAGGTATCAAAAATACAAGAAATGAGAAAATAGTTCTAAAAATGCCCATCACTCCCCTATTCCACATATCAGTGCCCCTACACAAGTACACACAAAATGGCCTCCTTCTATTCCTCTGAGCATGTTAAGAAGAATTTTACCCTAGGATATTTCTTATCACATATATCCAGTCTCCAAGGTCATGCCCCGTAGCCATTCTTCTCTGTGCCTAAAGTAATTTGCAGAATAGGGTGTAGTCTAGAGCTTGCAGGTCTTCATTATTCTCTTTCCCAAAAGGTCAAAGCATAATATGGAAATTCTTGAACTTGAAAGAGACACTGGGCATAGATATCCAGCTCTGCCCAAATTAAAACATCCCAAAATACCATTTATTCTTCCAATGGCAAGAGCTGATATTAAGCCCAGGGGAGTAGGAATGTCCTTTAAAAAGACTTTGAAATTGCCCTAACTTAGTCACTCAAAGTTTGCCAAGTTTCTACAAAATCCCTTCAGAACAAAAAGAGAAATGAAAGCTTTGCTCTGTGACTTTTCTGTCTGTAATGAGATAAATCCTTCTAGTCAAATGCAAATCTCCAGAGGGTTTCCTACTATTGAACAAGAGAAAATAGCAGGTCAGAGAACTGGATTTTGTTCCTTGGAAGGTGAGCAGAAATCTACATTTCCAGGAATCACCATGTTTTATCACTTGCTAGCAAGAATTTCCTCGATTCCTGTGAGAGTGAGATAAATCATGGGCGTTCAGAATGACCTGAGAAAAATCAAGGGCACTTGCATAAGGAATCACCATGAAGAAACAGGCCGTTTTTACCAAGAAAGGCCTGCATCTTGGTGGCTAATGGTATGAGCTCTACTCCAACCTACATTATAGATTGTGGTCCTTCAAATACTCAAGCTTAAGAATTCTCACTGCAGAAAAACGGTAGAAATCAGCCAGGTGTGTAGATGGTACAAGCATGTAACCCAAGGACTTGGAAGGCTGAGACCGAAGGATCATGGGTTTGCCAGCCTCAGCAACTTAGTGAGACCCTGTTTCAGAATAAAAAATAAAATAGGGTTAGGGCTATTTTCAGATATAAAATACCCCTAGGTTAAATTCTGAGTCACACACACACACACACACACACATACATACACACACACAAACACACACTATGACTGAAGTCCTCTTGAAGCAATATCTACTTCTAAAAATGATTAACTTTGAAATATAATGCATAATGAGAGCAAGTAATTCTAATTCTAATTTAGAAGTCTGTCAGTCTTATGAAGTTGCATCCAATGACATCAATGATAAGGGGATTTGGGCAGAATTTATCTTGCATTTCTGTCAACCCATAGACTTTCGAAGTAGATGGACCTTGACATTGGTTTAAAATATATTTTTATTGGTGCATATTAGTCTCACAATATAACGCAGTTCAGAGTGAGCGGGACATCCATGTACATGGTACTTGGTACACTTCTCTCTGGTTCCCTCCCCACTCTATCCCCTCACTTACACATGATATTTAGATTGGCATTGGTATTCTCACATATTTACATCACAACAATGAAAGTGTCTCCTTCCTTAACTCTCCTCTCTCCACCCTCACCTACAGTTCACTCCCTTGGGGTTTCTCACCAGTATTTAAAGTCCCTCTTGTAAATATGTATTGTAAATAAGTATTACTCCATAGCTCCCACATTTAAGAAACTACATGCCACTTCACTTTCTATGACTGGCTAATCATACTTAACATAATGTTCTCCAAGTTTATTTATTTTTCCTGCAAGTGACAAAACTCTGTTATTTTTTAAAGCTGAGTAGAATTCCATTGTGTGTGTATATATCCCCCAATTTTGTGATCCATTCATGTGTTGATGGGCACCTAGGTTGCTCCCATAATTTTTCTATTTTTAATTGTGTTGCTATAGACATAGATATGTGTGATTTCAGTCCCTTTGTAAAGATACCCAGGAGTGCTATACCTGAATCATATGGTGGATCCATTTCCAGTTTTCTGAGGATGCTCCACACTGATCTCTATAGAAGCTGCACTAATTTGCAATCCCACCTATTTCCTCACATCCTGACTAGCATTTATTGTTGCTTAAGTTCTTAATGATTGCCATTTTAATTGGGGTTAGATGGATTTTCTGTGAAGTTTTGATTTGTCTCCCTGATTGCGAATATGTTGAACAGTTTTTAGAAATTTATATAGTCTTACATATTTAGATTTATACTTATTGGCCATTTCTATATCTTCTATTTCAAAGTATCTATTTAGATCAGTTGCCCATGTT
This sequence comes from Muscardinus avellanarius, assembly GCF_963383645.1. Classification (NCBI taxonomy): domain Eukaryota; kingdom Metazoa; phylum Chordata; class Mammalia; order Rodentia; family Gliridae; genus Muscardinus; species Muscardinus avellanarius. The sequence continues at coordinate 10,549,011 of NC_137805.1, read as the reverse complement.
TTGATTGGGTGGGTGTTTTTAGTGTTAAGTCTTTTTTGTGTTAAAGTCTTTTTTGTGCTTAAGTGTTTTTAGTGTTAAGTATTTTTAGTGTTAAGTTTGTTTTAGTGTTATATACATTGTATATTCAAGAAATTAGTCCTCTATCAGAGGGATAGCTGGCAAAAATCTTTTCTCATTCTGTAGGTTTTCTCTTTAGACTTCAGATGGTTTCCTAAGATAAATATAAACTTGTTAGTTTCATGCCATTGCACTCATTAATTCTTATTTTAATTTTCTGAGCTTTAGGGATCTTTTTGAGGAAGTTTCTGTATGTATGGTGGAGTGTTAAACTTATTCCTTCCTCTAGTAATTTCAAAGTCTCTTGTCTAATTTCCAGGTCTTTTATCTATCTCAAATTGACTCCTGTGCGGTATGAGAGATAAAGATTTTATTTCATTTTTCTACAAATGGATAACCAGTTTCCCAACATCATTTGTTGAAAAGGCTGTCTTTTCCCTAATGTATATTTTTGGTACCTTTGTTAAAGTCAGTGGGTTAGAAGTCTGTGAGGATTTGTTTCTGTAACTTCTATTCTGTTCCAATATGTTTGATTTTGTACAAATGCCATGTTGTATTTATTACTGTCTCTTTATAGTACAATTTCTGCTCAGGTATTGTGATGTCTCCTGCATGGTTCTTATTGGTCAGAATTGCTTTGGGTATTTTGGGGTCATTTCTTTTTCCATATAAAATTTTGGACTAATTTTTCTAGTTCTGTAAATAATTATATTGGTATTTTGGTAGGGATTGCATTGACTCTGTAGATCACTTTTGGTAGAATGGACATTTTGTTAATTTTTATTTCATCTAAAAGTAAGATTGATCTTCCATTTTCTAAGATCTTTAATTTCTTTTTTGTGTGTTTTGTAATTTTTATCATAGAGGCTTTTTACATCCTTAGTTAGATTTATTCCCAGGGGATTATTCTTTTTGAGATGTTGTGAATAGAATTGTTTTCTGGATTTCTTTTTAAGTGGATTCATGGTTGGCATATAGAAAAGCTACTGAATTTTAGATTGTTGTCCTACTTTGCTGAATTTGTAAATCAGACCTAGAAGTCTTTTAAGTTATAGGATCATGCCACCTTCTAATAGACATAACGTCAGTTCTCATTTTCCTATCTATATTCCTTCAATTTTCCTCTCTTGATTAATCTCTTTGGCCAGAGTCTTAAGTAATCTATTTTTAAAAAGTGATAAAAGGCCGGGCATGGTAGCATATGCTTGTAATCCCCACGCTTGGGAGGCAGAGACAGGAGGATCACACTGGTTCAGAGCCAGCCTCGTTGGCTTAAGAGACCCTGTTTCCAAATTTAAAAATATAAAATAGGTCTGGGAGTGTAGCCCGGAGGTAGAAGGGCTTCCAGGAACCCCAGTACCACCAAAAAAAAAAAAAAAAGTGATAATAGTAGAAATTTGTGTCATGTTTATTATTTTTAAAAATTCTTACAGGTTTAGCCGGGAGTGGTGGCACACGCTTGTAATCCCTGCACTTGGAAGCCAGAGACAGGAGGATCGCGCAGGTTCAAAGCCAGCCACGTTGGCTTAGGAGACCCTGTTTCCAAAAATAAAATAGGTCTGGGAGTGTAGCCCGGAGGTAGAAGGGCTTCCAGGAACCCCAGTACCACCAAAAGGAAAAAAAAAATTCTTACAGGTTTTCCTCATTCAATATAACATTGGCTCTGAGCTTATTGTAAATGTATTTATGATGTTGAGGTAAGTTCTATCTATTCCAACTTTCTATAATGTCTTTAATTTGAAGGGATGTCATATTTTTTCAAATGCTTTTCAGCATCATGTGATTTTTGTCCTTAGCTCTAATTATTGGTGAATAACGTATATTTACTTCCATATTTTGAACTGTCCTTGAATCCCTGGAATGAAATCAACTTGGTCATGGTATAAAATTTTCTTGATATGGTTTTGAGTGTGTAATGCTAATATGCTACGTAGAACTTTTTATCTATGTTCATTAAATATATTGGTCTGTAATTGTCTTTTCTTGAAGTATCTTTATTCAGTTTTGGTGTAAAGTGATCCCAGCTTCATAAAAGGAGCTTGGAAGAATTCCAACATTTTGGATTTTATGGAAGGATTTGTGAAGGACTGGTTAGTTATTCTCTAAAGGTTTTGTAGAATACAGTTGAAAATACATCTGGACCTGAACTTTTCTTTGATGGAAGGCTTTTTTATTGTTATTTCTATCTCTTTGCTTGCTACTGTTGGGTTTAGGTAATATATATATATATATATATATATATATATATATATATATATATTTAGGTAGGTTGTATGTGTCTAGAAATCTGTTGATCAATTTTATCTGTCTTCTGGTTTACTGGGCTATGAATTTTCAAAATGGTTTCAATGCTGTTCTGGATTTCCACAATGCTTGAGGTGGTATCTCTTTGTTCATTTATTTTAATATTTTGAATTAATTCTCTCTCTTTTTTTTTTTTTTGGTTAGGTTGGCTAAGGGTTTATCCATCTTGCTTATGTTTACAAAGAACCAGCTTCTTGTTTTGTTGATTTGCTGTATTTTTTTATTTTCTATATCATTGATTTCTGTTCAGATTTATTTATTTATTTATTTATTTATTTATTTATTTATTTATTTATTGGGGCTGGGCGTGGTGGCGCACACTTGTAATCCCTGCTCTTGGGAGGCTGAGACAGGAGGATCGCACAGGTTCGAATCCAGCCTCAGCTACTTAATGAGGCTCTCAGACACTTAGTGAGACCCTGTTTCCAAATAAAGTATAAAATAGGTCTGGGAGTATAGCCCAGAGGTAGAAAGCCTCTGGGTTCCACCCCCAGTACCACCCCCCCAAAAAAATTATATATATATATATATATATATATATATATATATATATATATATATGGTACTGGAGATAAAATTCAGGGCCATTCTACCTCCAGACTATACCCTCAGCCCTATTTTCTTCTGTATTTTGAAACAGGGTCTCACTGCATTGTGGAATTTATAAGTTACTGAAAATAATACTCATTCTCCGTAAGAATGAGTAACTCAGCAAAGGAGAAATAACAGAAAATGTGAATTAAAGACTATAATTTTTATGCCTCACTGAGGCTCACTGAGAACCTGCAATCCTCCTGTTTTTACCTCCCAAGTACTGGGATTACAAGTGTATAACATCACATCCAGCTCTGCTCTGAATTTAATGATTTGCTGCCTTCTACTGGCTTTGAAATTAGTCAATTCCTGTTTTTCAAGAGACTTGAGGTGAATCATTAGGTCGTTTATTTGTAGTCCTCATGTAGACATACAGTGCTATAAGTTTTTCTCTTAAAACCAGTGTCATAGCTGGGCCTGGTGGCACACGCTTGTAATCCCCGCGCTTGGGAGGCGGAGACAGGTGGATCGCGCAGGTTCGAAGCCAGGCTCGCTGGCTTAAGAGACCCTGTTTCCAAATCAAAAAAGTATAAAAAAATAGGTGTGGGAGTGTAGCCCGGAAGTAGAAGGGTTTCCAGGAGCCCCAGTACCACAAAAAAAGAAAAAAAATTGGTGTCTTATAGATCTTTATATCTTGTTTCTCTATTTTCATTTAATTCTAGAAATTTATTTCTACTAATTCTTTTATGATATAGTACTCATTAAAAAGAATATCATTCAATTTTCATATATTTATATAATTCCTTTTCTTTCTCCTGTTGTTGATTTCTACTTTCATTCAGTTATGATCTATAAAGATTTACAGAATTATATTGCTTTTTGAATTTACTGGTACTTACTTTGTGCCCAAAATATGACCTACTGTGGAAAACCTTCCATGAGCAGTTGAGAAGAATGTGTATTAATCTGTTGTGGGCTGTAATATTCTGTATATGTATTTTAGGTTCATTTGGTTTATAATATCCTTTGTTTCTGAAGAGTACATACTGATCTTTTGTTAGGAAGAATGATTTAGTAATGTGAAAATTGAATAGAAATCTCCAAATATTATCTCCAAATAATGTCTCCAAATATTATTGTGCTGATATCTAATCTGAATCTTATTGCTCCAAATAGTGTGTGTGTGTGTGTGTGTGTGTGTATATATATTTACTCTCATTGTGTGTATGTGTATATATATGGTTGTACCCATATTTGGGACATAAATTTTTACTATCATTATAACTTCTTATTGAAGTATTCCTTTTATCATTAAGAAATGATCATCTTTGCCTCTTCTGATATGTTTCAGCTTAAAGTCTGCTTTGAAGGATATAAGAGTTGCTACCTTTTCTTGTTTTTGATCTCCATTTACAGAGAATATTTTTCCATTCTTTCATCTTAATCCTATGAATATCTTTGTCCATAAGGTTAGTTTCTTGTAACCAGGATATACTTGAATTATAGTCTTTAATTCATATTTTCTGTTATTTCTCCTTTGCTGAGTTACTCATTTGTTGGAAATTGTCTCTTTTATTTCTGGTATTTATTTCTTTTTTCTCTGCTGTGTTTTATTTATTTAAATAGTTTCTCTAGTGCTGGATTTATAGTAATAAATTGTTTTAGTTTCTACTTGTTTTGGAAGATTTTTATATCCCTATCAATTTTGAAATATATTTTTTCTGGATACAGTAGTTTTGTTCAGAAGCTATTTTTTTTCAGAGTTTGGGGTACATCATACCTGGCCCTCTGGGCTTTCGTTATGTAGGCTAAGAAGTCTGGAGTGACTTTAATAGTTTTCCCCCTGAATTTCACCAATAATTCTGTTATAGGTGAATTTAATATTCACTTATCGACCTCTACATTAACCAATTTGATTATTATGTGGCATGGAGAAGTTTTTCTTTCATTTTGTCTTATTGGGTTTTTTATTTATTTATTAATTTATTTTTCATTTGTGTTACTGGGGATGGAACCCAGGGGCCTTCTACCTCCGGGCTATCCTCCCAGACCTATTTTATATTTTATTTGAAAACAGGGTCTCACTAAGTTGCTGAGAGCCTCACTAAGTAGCTGAGGCTGGCTTTGAACTTGTGCGATCCTCCTGTCTCAGCCTCCCAAGCGCTGGGATTCCAAGCATGCACCACCATGCTTGGCATTATTGGGGTTTCAAATGTCTTCTGTATGTATGTAGCTATCCATCTTGTTTTTCATTTATGGGAAATGAAATAATTCTCTAATTATTATCTCTCTGAAGAGATTTATAATGCCTTTGGTTTGTGCTTTTATACCTTCTTCAATGCCTATTATCTGTAGGTTAGATAATTTTATATCATCCTGCATTTCTTGAATATTTTGGTCATGTTCTATTGTCTCCTTTATATTGTTGACTGTGTAGTCAGTTTTGAAAGAGCTATTTTCCAAGAGTAATTATTTTATAAATAGTCTGGTCTGCCAGAGGTGGGTTCTATTGGGGATCTCTATTTCACTTATTATCTCCTTCATTTTCCTCAAGACTTTTTTGTTTTTATATGAGCCACAATTTCTTTATTGATATGTTAGTTTATACCCTATATACTTTCTCTTATTTTCTTTCTATAATCTTAGGTTATGTGGAAACTCAAAATTCTGCATTCTTTTTCTGGCATTTTCTGCAGCTCTGCATTGATTATCTCCATTCTTGCTGAGTTTTGAGGGTTTATTCTTTTCTTATTGGTCTCTGCTCTCATGGTTTTAGAATTCTTATTATTTGTATGTCTGTTGACTTGACAATCTCTTTCTTTCTTTTTGTGTCAGTCCTATTTTTATTTGTTGTCCCTTTATAAAAAGTCCTATGCTGAGGTCATATATTTTTCTCAACAAATACTTCTCAAATAATCCAACATTTGAGTTAGTCCTCTAAAACTTCTTTAACAGAATATAGTTCTTAGTTTTGTAGGAAAGCAGTAGTCTCTAATTGACTGTGGGCCTCTCTAATCTCCAGGCCCAAACTCACCAGGGCCAGAGGCTACAATATTTCAAGTTTACAGACTAGCTGGCTGAAATTTAATTCTCAAGGGACAATACCACTGCTAAGATGGTTGAGAATCACATGAAACACAATGAACCACTGGCATCTGGGCTCCAGACCCAGTGGTCACCATTTATAATCTCAGCAGGGCCAGAGATTATGATACTCCAAGCCTTAGTCTGGCTGGCTAAGCTTTGATGCCCCAAGCAAGCCACCTCTATTCTGTTGGTCGCAATCACATAGAACTCTGCCAGCAACTGGCCATTCTCAGCAGGCCCAAACTCTGCTGGCTGAAAGAATTTGATTCCCAGCCTGTGGCATGGCTATCTTAGTCAAATTACCCCCAAGGGGCACCACTACTGTTCTGCTAACTGACATCACCTAAAACCCTGCTGGTCCCTGCCCAACCTGCTTGCATGGTCCAAACTCGGCCAGGGGAGAGACTGTAATTGTACTGGTCTGAGTCTGGGATTTGGGTAGCTAAATTATTTAGTTCTAGGGATGTCACTGCTGCTCTGGGCAGGTGCAGTTAGGTGAGACCATACCAACCTCTGGCATTAGTACTCATGAAAGTCTCCAGGTGAGAGTTCATAACCTTCTGAGCTTATGGCATGGTTGGATAAGCTATTTCACCTAATAGACACCACTGCTAACTCTCCTGTGGTTATTGCTTGAGACCTTGCAGGGGCTGGGTGAACTGTTGATTCTATGCCTTGTCAAGTGTCCCTAGGAACTGTCTGCTAATTCATATTTCTGCTGTGCCTTCCCATATCCCCTGTTCCCACCTCTGCTGGGAAGGTTTGCAAACTAACCAACCCTACATGTTTCATTATAATCACATGAACCTCTGCAGCCACAGAAATTTGCTGGGCAGTTTGGCTACGTGGTCTATAGATTTACAGTGGTTTTGACAAGGCTGGTGTAGTCACTTAAGTCCCTAAAGGAAAGGTTTGTATCTTCTGTGTCCTGACCAATTCAGCTGCAAGGACAAGAGTATTCTGGGTTGTGAGGTTAGGCAGTTTGGGTGCTCTGGAGATTCACAGTCTTGAAGTCTTGAAGCATGGAGAGAAGAATGTGATTGAGAAGAATGTGATTGCTTTTTCTGTTGGTTTTCTGCAGTCACTGGCTTGGCATGATTTCTCTTCTTCCTTGCTGTAGTTTTTCTCTGAAAGTCTACAGATTACAACACCCAACAGCTCCCATGCAGGCTCACCAAGATGGCACCTGCCTCAGCTTTCGACTCACCAGACAAGATGTCTGTAGTTCTTTTCAGTCATCTTCTCTATGCGTTGCCTCTGATTCAACAAAGTTTCAACTCTCTTCTCCTGTCAAGTTCTAACTGCTTTCTTCTCTTGCCAAGAATTTAACATGGGTTTTAAATATATGTAATCATTCATCTTCTTTCAACAGTATTTGTTGGTATGAGAAAGACACCCATCCTCATCAACATAATAGACATACAAACATAAATAGCATCAGGTTAACCTCCACATGTCAACAGTAATATTAAAAATATCCACTAGTAACATAATTTTCAGTGTCAGTAAACACTAGGTCTAGGATTTTAGTCTCTCACAAGACTATGATCCTCATTAATACTAATTCACAAATCTTATTTGCCTTGCAGATCTAGCAATATATCCAACACAGAGAATGATCTTAATAACTCTTAAAATTATTGTCCTATGAAGCTAAATCCATCTATGATATTGTCAAGATTATGTGATTAATTAAATATATATAGTATAAATAGATTATTAGATGAGTGAATGAATCAATGATTTACATTACATTTTGTCCAAAAATTGTCCAGTTTTGGACAAAATCAAAGACATTTGGGGAAGATACTGTCATCATTAGGGTGAAATTAGTGCATTATAAGTGAATTTACTGTTAAAAGCTATATAAAACCCTTAAATATTCTGGAGGGGAAAGAGTGTTTTCAGAAATTTAACTTGGGAAACATCATGGTATTTTTTTTTTATATAAATGGTAGACTTGAGCCAGAAGAGAGTCAAAGATAAAGAGTCAAATATTTCCATAAGTTTTAACACAAAATGGGCAGAGAATGACACCTTAAAACTGTTTTACATTTATCTACCTCTTGCTCTTCTTTTGCCCTTCCACAATAATATTTAAATGTACTTTTGTTATTTCTCCTCCAATCTATTCTAGACTTTACCACTAGATTCATTTTTCTAAATTTTAATTATTTTCTCTCACTTACACAATCAGAACCATTGAAATGTTCCCTACTTCTAAATACATTGCACAGAAACCCTGAGTCGGAGTACATTTAAAACTATTAATACAGTGTGGTAAAATAGTTCTATACTGGTGTTAGAAAAAGAGTAAACCATGAGGCACAGCAACTTACTAACTACTATTATAATATTCGAAGGATTATTCTTTTTCTTAATATACTTTTTAGTGGTGTGTTGTAATTATACATCATAGTGAGGTTCAAAGTCATACAAACATGCACACAGGTCTTGGTGTGTTTCCCTTTGGGCATCACCCCACAATCTACTCTTTCCCATACATAATACTGCGATTGGTCATGTTATCTTAATACATGGGCATAGCATAATTTCAATTGCTTTTTATCAGATCTTCCTTTTTCCCTCCCACCTCCCTCACTTTATTCACTTTCACCATTATAGTGATCCTACTGTTCAATTATCTAAAGTCCCTTTTATTTTCTTTTTTATCTCTATCTTCTACATATGAGAAAAAAATAATTAATCCTTGACTTTCTAAAACTAGCTGATCTCACCTAGCATAATATTCTCTAGTTCTCTAAGGACCATTTTATCATAGAATTTTATTTAACATTTTCTCTGAAGATATTCTTTATTTACCCTAAACCAGTGCTTATTAAACTTTACTGTATAGATAATTTAGGAACCTTAGAAAAATGAAGATTTTGATTAAGTAAAATGAAAACAGAGCTGGGTATTTGGCACTTTTAGCACACCCTCAGCTTATTTTGATACTTTTTGTCCATGGACTGTATTATGAATACAAATTCACTAACCTACAACTATATTGTGAGACTCAGGTTGGTAAAAACAGCACTTATTCTTAGGTGCAGGGGTGGCACACACTTTGTCATCTAATTGTTTGAAAAAAAATGAGACAGTAAGAGTGCAGATTCAAGACCAGTTTCAGAAAATTAACAAGACCTTTAGTGAGGAGATCCTGTTTCAAAATAAATCATCATTATAATAACAATAATAATAATGATGATGATGAAATAACACCAGTGGCATAGCTCAGAGTTAGAAAATCTCTGGGTTCAACCCCCAATACCACACACCCACACACACAAACACACACACACACACACACACACACACACACCATATAAAAAACATATTACTTATTCTTCCCTTTAAAGCTGATCACTCTATTTGAGATGGTCGCCTATCTATATTCACCTGTTAGATACGGTTCCATCTTTTCCATAATCTTGCCTCGCACAGCTAAGTCACTGTCCTCTCAGTAAAACTTTTCTTTCATCCAATCACTTAAAAATCTATCTTGCTTTTTCTGATTTCCATAGCTGTTTGCTATCTCTCATAGCATCATAAAACTCTGGAATTACTTATTTGTATATGTATTTTGTCCCCTGCATCCCTCTAGGTTGTAAGACTACTGATGATACAAATGATAACTGCCACTTTTGACTAACGGGGGAGAAAAAAGTGGGAGATGGACATAGGGCATGGTCCTACTAGTAAATGTCATGAGAATCCAAACCTAGTTCTTCTGATCCTAACAGATTCTGTTACACTTGAAGGAAACTATAATTATGCATGACTGTTATCAGAACACAACACCTGGCACATTGCTGGACTTCTATTTTGTTTATATTTGACAATGGAGAAATAGCAGAAGAAATGACAGTACTGTTTTTTGCATGCACTTTAAGATTGCATGCACATTCAAAGCCATCTCTCTTCATCCGGAATTTGATAGAAATAGAGACTGCCAGAACAGTGGAGCTGAGAGTGGGCCCCTTTGGGAACAAGTTTTCTCATTCAACCTACAGAGTTGCAAAATTAGTTTATTCATCTTCATTAGGTTTGGGGCATTTTTGTTTCTTGAGACAAAAATAATCCAATATATCTAGAAGTCTATTATATCTAATATACAAAGCCAATATAGAAATACTATTTTTGCTCAAATAACCTGCTATTTATTACAGAAATTGAACTTGCATTTTAAAGTATTATTATTTATAAATATGTTTTATTTGTGAATTATAGTCTCACATCATAATGCAGTTCAGAGTGATAGTGACATACATGTGCACAATACTTGTTTTTTGTTTTGTTTTGTTTTTGTTTTTGAAGTAGTGGGAATGGAACCCAAGGGTATTCTACCTCAGAACTACATGCCCAGCCCTATTTTTTTATTCTTTATTTTGAAACAAGGTCTCACTAAGTTGTAGAAGGCTTCACTAAGTAGCTGAGACTGGCCTCGAACCAAAATCTTCCTGTCTCAGTCTCCCAAGTACTAAGATGACAAACCTACAATACCATGTCCGGTACACACAGCACTTGTTGAACTTCCCTTTTCTCTTTCCCTCCCCCACTTATACCCTTTCCCACACATGATATTAAGATTGGAATTAGTATTCTTGCATATATCATATATACATATGTACATATGTATATATCATCAATGAAAGTACTTCCTTTTTAATTCTTCTTCCTTTCCACCACTATCCCATAGGCCACCTCCCTACTTCCACTGGAGTTTCTCCCCCATTACCTAAAATTTCTCTTGTAGCCTGGTTATTCCCTAATTTTTACATATGAAGGAAAATATATCACCCCCTCCCTCCTTCTCATGTTTGGCTTAGTGATTGACTTTGATGTTTGTTAATGGGTATCATGAACATTAGAGAAGTTCCCTCTTCCCCCCTCCCTTTCACTCCTGGTCTTTTAAAACCCAAATTTATGTCTGCTATATTTCTAAATAAAAAAAATTATTCATAGTTGTGACCAAAAGGAATTTTCCCACTTTCTATTAGAGTCCATAGTCCTATGCCATCTATTCTTGTTTCTCTATTTTTCATAGAATAGGTAAAAAAACAAAACAAAGCAAAACAGCGACAGCAACTTCATATATCTTACTTATTAGTTTCTGATTTGGATCTGAGATAATGCTATTTGGGGCAACTTTGAATGGAGTAATTGTGCTTTTAAGTGGAACTGAATCTTGCTGTCCCTGTTGGTACCATCTTGGCTATGACATGCAGCCTAAGAAAGTAAAAGCTGCTGAATGCCCATCTAGAGACTCTTAAGTGAAGTAAAATCATTGTGCTGTAAAGTTCTTTCCACTTTCCCCTAAAGCATATATTTATCACATCTATTTCTTATAGTCATCCTGCGAGGCTAGCAGAGTTGGCCACATTTTGTTCAGTCAAAAGCATATAAAGTAGCTGGGAGTGGTGGCGCATGCTTATAACCCCAGCATTCAGGAGGCTGAGACTGGAGGATCATGTTTCGTGGAGAGCCTCAGCTACATAGTGAGGCTCTCTGCAACTTGGTGAGACCCTATTTCAAAATAAAGAATAAAAAAAATAGGGCAGGGGGTGTAGCTCGAAGAACAAATGCCTCTGGGCTCCATCCCCAGACCCACAAAAAATAAAAGTATATAAACTGAGTCTCTGAAATTTACCCAGGGTTCAAAAGATGAGACACAATAAAATAAATACAAGTTTCTCTTCTACTGAAGTGGGATATTATCTACTGTGTAAGATGTCAGAACAGTAAGAGGCTATGAGGAAGACAATGAAATGCTAACTAAAAGATCCAGAATGAGCTAAAAGATTCCAGAAATGAATGAGTAGCATTATCTTACTTGATGAGATAATTGTGGCAATTAATGAATAAGCACTTTCTTGATGCTTTGAAAAGAAATGACTAGGGTTATCCAAGCTCAAGGTCCCAGTTCATCCAACTTTATTCAGTGCTTCCAAAATGTCTAATAAGGAGATTGAGATGCAAAATATCCAGAATCTATAGCAAATAGAATATACTGAGATCATATTGTTCTCCAAATTAATCATTCTTTAAATGTTTCCTCAAGTGATGACCACATTGTCACCTTAAAATATTATATAAGAAGTACAGATCAGAAAACCAAGGAAATTCCCTAAGGTACATTCATAAACATATCAAAGCCAGTCACTAAACCAAACATGAGAAGGAGGGAGGGAGGAGGGAATGGGGTGGGAATTGGAGAAGGGCTATGAGTGATGCATGCATGTATGACTCTACCAACTTGTACCTCATTAAGATGTATGACAACAATGCACCAATTAAATAAATAAATAAATAAATTATACCAATGAGAAAAGACTTGTAGATTTGTTTCCTGGAGATGTACTGAAACTCTCTGGGTGCACAATTTCTGATATGTAAAATGAAGGTGATATTAGCTTTAAACCAGTTAATGCATAATAAACTCCTGAGTTTTGCCTATAGGATAATCAGTGCTTGATTTGTGTTAACTATGCAGTCTTAAATGTATATTTTACATATGAGATATATGTAATGAGATAATTATATATACATATGAGATAATTATATACTATAAAGTATATATATATATATACTTTATAGTATATTTTACTATATTTTAGCTTTTCTAAATACCAACCACAATCCATTGAAAAAGAAATTCAGAAAACACTTCTATTCAGTATTTACCACAAAAAATAAAATAAAATACCTAGGAATAAACTTAACCATGGAGGTAAAAGACCTCTACAAGGAAAATTATAAAACATTGAAAAAAAAATCGAAGAAAATATTAGAAGATAGAAAGATCTTCCATGTTCATGGATAGGCAGAATAAAAATCATCAAAATGGCCATACTTTCAAAAGTGATCTACAGATTCAACTCAATACCCATTAAATTACCAAGATCATTCTTCACAGACATAGAAAAATCAGTCCTTAAATTCATCTGGAACAACAAAAAAAATGCAGAATAGCCAAAGTAGTTCTCAGCAACAAAACCCATGCAGGAGGAATCACAATACCTGCCTTTAAACTATATTACAAAGCCATTTTAATAAAAACAACATGGTACTGGTACAAAAACAGGTACATAGACCAATGGAGCAGAATAGAAGACTCAGAAAAAAATCCGTACACTTACAGTCAATTGATATTTGACAAAGGGGCCAAAAGCATACACTGGAAGAAAGATAGTTTCTTCAACAAATGGTGTTGGCAAAACTGGTTAACCATATGCAGAAAAATGGAAATAAATCCTACTTTCTCACTGTGTCAAGAGTCAACTCAATATGGATTAAAGACTTAGAAATTAGACCAGAGAACTTGAGGCGCCTTGAAGAGGACATAGGTCCAACACTGCAACACATAGGCACAGGTAAAATCTTTCTCAACAAGACCCCAAAGGCACAACAAACTAAAAGGCAAATCAATACATGGAATTGCATGAAACTGAAGAAATTCTGTTCAACAAAGAAAACTGTCAAGAACCTCAATTGAGAGCCAACAGAATTGGAGATTTTTGCCACCTATTCATCTGATAGAGGACTAATATATAGAATATACAGAGAACACAAGAAACTCAGCACTAAGAAAACAAATAACCCAACCAAAAAATGGGCAAGTGAACTAAATAGTTCACAAAAGAAGAAATTCAAACGACCAATAAATGTATGAAAAAATGCTCAACATCATCGGCAGTCAGAAATGCAAATCAAAACTACCCTGAGATTTCACCTAACTCCAACTAGAATGGCAATTATTCAAAACACAAACAACAACAAATGCTGGCGAGGATGTGGAGAAATGGGAACTCTAAAACATTGTTGGTGGGACTGCAAATTAGTGCAACCACTTTGGAAAACAGTATGGAGGATCCTCAGAAGAATAGAAACAAATTTACCATTTGATCCAGCAATAACACTTCTGGTTATCTACCCAAAAGAAAAGAAACCAAACCAAACTACCAAACTAATGCATGCATATCTATGTTTATAGCGGCACAATTCACTATTGCCAAATGATGGAACCAGCCAAGATGTTCATCAACAGATGAATAGATTACAAAAGTTTGGGATATGTACACAGTGGAATTTTACTCAGCCATAAAGAAAAACACAAATACATCATTTACAGGGAAGTGGCTGGAACTGGAGGACATTATGCTAAGTGAGATTAGTCAGTCACACAAAAAGAAGTAATCAGATGCTTACCTAATATGTGGAAGCTAAAGAGAAATGGGTAACAGGAAGAACTCTAGATGAAGAAGGAGATCCTACAGAAGACCAAATAAGGCAACCTACCTGAAGTGATGGGAGGAGGGAAGAGGGAAACTCTCTAAAGCACATGATGTACCTAAACATATCCAAGTCAATCACTAAGTCAAGCATGGGAAAGGGAGGGAATGGGGGGGAGTGGGTATGGGCTAATAGGGTGATGTGTGCATATATGTCTACACAAGCCTGTTATCCCATTAAGATATATGACTACAATGCACCAATAAAAAAAATGAATTGATTGCCCTTTTAGTAAAAAGAATTGTAATAGCTCTCACAGTGTTAATCGTGAGGGGAGAGAAAGGCTATCCTCAGGTTGAATAGAGAATAAGTAGGTCATTTAAACAGCCCTTCCAGGGTCATAAGAAGCCTCTAACTTCACAATTGCTAAGGTAGTTTGTCACCATGCCATCTCCACCCCCTCATCTAATTTCAGGACTTCTGGAATACAGTGTCAGTATTTCATATCATAGCTACATTCTCTACTGATTCTTAAAATATGGCATGGTCTTGATAAATATTTATAGATAATAGAAATTTAAGGCCTGAACCCACTGGTCTTCTAGTTAATTTAGTAACTCTTCCCATATTTCCTTAAACATAAACAAAGACAAGTCAGCAGGAACTAAGAAGAAATATGTGACCACGTCCACTTGACGGCAGAAGTTGTTCTTTCCAAATGGAAAATAGTCTTGAATTTCTGCTAGTTATCTTTTCCATTCCCCATATGTGCCAATTATTTATTCCATTCACATACATATTCTTGGTGACCTCTGAATGGATGTCAGAAACATTCCAGAAAATAAAGATCTGCCAAGATACTTTCAGGTGCTACAGGAGTAAGAAGAAGCATTGTGTTCAGGCAGAGAAATTAGCATAGGGGGCTGCCTTCATCTTTATTCACAAGGTTGCAAAATTCCTACTCAAGTAATGACAAATGCCTGGGTCAAGTCAGAATAAAGTTTTGCACTGATCCTAAACATTTGCAATGAACGTGATCTTAGAGAACTCTAGTCTAACTCCTCCTATAAATCATGATCAGAACTAGTCTTCTAAAATAGCAGCCATTTAAAATCAAAATAGCAGCCTTTTAAATTCTAACTCAAGAATGACTTACATAGATGTGACAGGTCTCTCCATATTTAAAAAGTGTGATGCAGACTTTGCTTTATTTAAAATTGAGTCAGCCAGGTACAGAGGCATATGCCTACCATCTAATCTACTCTGGAGGCTGAGGCAGGAGGATCACAAGTTCAAGGAGATACTAGGAAAATTAGCAAGATCTCATCTCAATAAATAAATAAAATAAATAGGACTGGGGATGTATCTCAGTGGTAGATTGCCCCTGGGGTCAATTCCTAGTACCACAAAACAAATAAACAAAAAACAAAAAGCAACAAAAATAAATAAAATTAACAGAGAGTAAACTAAGCCACCTAATGAGTGGCGGAGTTAGAACTGGAATTCAGGTTCTCAGAATCTATGAGTTTATATTGCCCTCATTTGGCTCCATTAATAATGCTCAGCTGCCTCAGCACAACCCCGATGTTGATCAGCCCATGTTCTGGAGCTTTCTTGTTGGGCCACTCTAGTACTCAGTTCTGTTCACGAGTTCATGAATATCCTCTTCTGAATTGACAAGTCTCTTTGGTCTGAAAATTTGGCATTTCAGTGTCCTAGTAAGTCACTGGTAGCTTCTATAAACACATCTTTGGAACATCAAGAATATTGACTGTCATGTTTAGGACAAAAAATAATTGCAAATTTACTTACTGCCAAACTGAACTCTGAATTGCCATGTTAAGATCTATTAGTATTTTATACTTTTATTGGTGTATTATAGTCTCACATCATAATGTGATGATGTGGAAAAATAGGGTCAATTAGAATTTTAATACATCTTTAGTAGAAAACTCCTGAAATGTAAGATGTCAATGTTTAGAGAAATTCTTGTTTAAGTTTTTGTTTTGGAAATGTACAATTAGTCATTAGATATTGCTAACAAAATATAATTTCAATGACTAGAACTATTTTTCCCTATAGAAAGAAAACCATTAGCCAGACATGGTGACACATGTTTGTAATCCCAGCATTTGGGAGGTTGAGACTGGAGGATCGTGGTTTAAGCTACTTAGTGAGGCCCTTCGCAGCTCAGTGAGATGAGACCCTGTTTCAAAATAAAGAATAAAAATAGGGCTGGTGGTGTAGCTCAGAGGTAGAATGCCCCTGGGTTCCATCCCCAGTATTGCAGAAAGAGAGAAAGGAAGAAAGGAAGAAAAGGAGAAAGAAAGGAAAAAAAGGGAAGAAAGAAAGAAAGAAAGAAAGAAAGAAAGAAAGAAAGAAAGAAAGAGAGAGAGAATGCCAGCCAATTGGAGTTGTACCAAGAAAAGAGTTTCTGCAACTCTTGATGAATTGGTGACTTGTGGGTGAGACATGAAGATCACCAAGAACTTTTAATACACTCTCAGGCATCTGACCATAATCTGATTCCTTGGGCATCAAATTAGGGAAGAAAATCACATAAAGTTGTACATTCTTGCACGCATATCCACAAATACACAGAACCTGATTTCTACTTTCTTTTTTTTTTAAGATCTGGCAAAACCAGGCTCATAGTTCACAAGATTACCCATTTGTTGCTGACTTATTTTGGTAATATCTGGCATTTGAGTATGCCACAGGCTATACCTCTCCCAGTGCTCTTAAACACACTAGTTTGTGTAAACAATATCACTCATAAAGGCACTTGAATGTGGGATTGTTTCACTGTTCCGGATGCTATTATCTCTGTATCCACAGGTCTCACACCCATCCATCCATTCAACCAAATGGGGGTCAAAATGTAGCACATCTGTACTGAACATGTAGACTTTTTTTCTTTCTATTAAAACATGACAATTATTAGGATAGTGTTTTTAGTGTGTTAGTGATCATAAATAATTAGAGATAATATGAAATATACAAGAGGATGTGTCAATATTATTGGCAAATATGATAACATTTTATATAAGGACATTCTTGGATTATGGTACCTATGAGGAGCCTCAGAACTAAGGGACATATATTTTTATACACATACATACGTTTTAGCAGAATTACACACTGCTATTTTTTAATGCCTGGTTTAACTGACCCTGCTTTGTGCTCACAACAGCCCACTTTTCTTTCTTTGTACTAAAACTGAGAAGCAACAAAATAAATGTGCGTAAGGAATGAACTGCAGAAGTGTCAACTGCATTGAAAACAGTGCATGCCTGTTTGTGCTGGCATGATACCACCCTGAAGATTTTTTCCTATTACTTTCTGGAAGCATTCTAACATAAAGCATTTTTTTCTGGTTTTCAGATTCACATACTAGTCTAACCACCTGTGTATGCAATTGACTTGCTTTCAACTTTGAGTTTCATCCCTGAACCAGACCTGGTACCTGCAAAAGAAAATACCGGGAGCTAAAATAGAGAAGCAAGGAGGGCCACAGAGTAGTGTAATATCCTCCCACTGTGGTTCATAAGGGATGCTGTTCAGGGTGTACATTTCATCTCACGAGACTCCAGACAACAGAATAGCTAGACAAAAGGAAAGCATGTGACGGAGTAGTATTTATATTGCAATCTTTCCAACATTTCAGAAGGGAATGGTTTACAGATGTATACCATCCAATGACATTTGCACATCTATTGTTTTCTTAACCTCCTTTCTCATTTTATTACAAGATTCTTTTCATGAAAAAAAAGATTACAAATGGCCCCATGCTTTTGTCTGATAAAGAACACATGTCTTTCTGATTACAAGGGAAGACATGATAAGCTATATGATAGGCCAAGTGTTAATGTGAAATCGACTTCAAAAAATGTAATACTTTTATGATTACTTAAGGATTTGGATTCTCTTGCCATAAATTCTTCTCTGTCTGAAACACACCACTTAACCCAGTCTTAGAACATCAAGCCTCTAATTTACACAGTTTTCTGACAGAAAACCATCGACAGCTAGGAAGGCCCAGTAGGAGATTTTAACAGAAGCCCATCTGGACTTTCAGCTATGGAAGACAATTTCTCCTTAATAATCTATTAAATAGAGATGCCATAAAGATAAGCTCTCATCTCTAGGTAATAAATTTCAGAAGACAGCTTATAAAGAAACTATTATTTTTTTCCAATGGTATTCACTAATTTCAGTGACTTTAACTCATCAGAATTTAACTTTGTGTCCTTCTGCTTTAGTATATTTCAGGGAGTTTAAAGTGCTGTCAAGGTCACAGCAGGTCAGAGAAGAGATATCTGTCTTAGACACGTGCTTCTTATTAATTTAGGATCTCATTCCTTTGGGATGAAATGTGTCTTTTTCAGAAGTCTTATCTTACTTGTTTTCAAGATGTTCCCCAAATAACTTTTCTCCAGTCGGCTAATATGGAAAAAAATAAAACAAAAATGAAAGTCTTATTATTTGAAAAATCTGGAACTTGGGGTGTTGAGAGCAATTATTTTAAGTGGTTCAAACACAGGAGCATCTGTAGACATCTTTCACTCGCTGGTTCTTTGCTCCCTCAGCTCCCCCATAGCATTGTTTAAATCTGAGTATGTGTAAAATTATGAATGTAGCATGGTCAACCTGGACACTCACTCAGTGTTGGGGGGAGGAGAAGTGGGGGTGGGGGAGAGCACCAAGCACAGTCTGAATGTCTGCCATTTTCAATATGATCCACATAAAAATTAAAAATTAAATAAAATAAAAATTCAAAGAGTTCCACCTTTGCCCACAGGCCTTGCTCCATATTCCTTGCTTGGTGCTAAGGTCTTGCTCCACACCAGGAGCTTCATCATATTCCTCTGCTTGATTAGTTTCATTTTTATTTTCTATGTACCTAATTATTATTTCATATACCTTTCTTCCCTTCTACCCATTAGAATGTGCATCTGTGAATTCACGCTTCTCCACTGGCTCTCCCAATTCCCGGCCCCTAGAACATATCATGATACATGGAGTACAATGGATTTAGAATGAATGCTTGCTGGACAGATGGGTAAGATGACTCACTTGGCACATACAGAAAGTAAAGCAGAATAGCCACAGAAGACTTTGAAGAGAGAATGGCACGTGACACAAAGTCAGTACTCAAAGGAGCATCTGTTTAATGGAAGATTCGTGGATACAAGAATAGAAAAAAAAATTAGAAAATAAAAACACAAGAACCCAAGTAAAAGTGAATGAAAGAGACAAGTACATTACCATTATTTGAAAAGAAATTATTCAAGATAAAAAATATGAGATTATAAACAGGTGATTCTCTTTACTTTTCAAAAATCTCCCTAAGGAAAAAAGAAGAAAAATAGAAAATCAAATGGAATACGTGTTTTAATGTTCAACTAGCATTTCAGAGAGAGAAGGATGGCAGGTTCACGGCCAGCCTCAGCAACTTGTGAGGCCCTCTGCAACTTAGTGAGACTCTATTTCAAATTAAAGAATAAAATATAGGGCTGGAGGTGTAGCTTGGAGGTAGAATGCCTCTGGGTTTGTTCTCCAGCTCTGAGAGAAAAAAAAAATCTTTAAATATATTTGTCCAAAAAAAAAATCTACTCATTAAAAATGATTGATATGCTACATAGAATAAAAAAAAGAAATAAAGTCACCCATTATTGCATTTTTAAAATTCTAGCTATGTAAATATTTGGGTATATTGGATGCACTTCTAATATTTTTCTATGAACTAACAGAAATTTTAATAAATAAGCAGGAAACAGTAAGTCTGCTAATTGACATTTTTTCCCTCACTATGCAATAAACCATGGTCATTGGATAATCTTCTGAGCATCCTGTCAGTTAACTTCTTAATTTACCTTAGTATACAGTTACCTCATAGTTTTAAGCAGTTTCCCCTTGATAAATATTTAGATTATTATGAATGCTTAACTTTTCTATATTACTTTATAACCATTCTTCAGAATAAGTCTTTGCACATAATTGGGGCTGTTTTCTTAAAGACTTAGAATTTTTTAAATTCAAAATTTTAATAAATATTGCTCCATACTTCCCAAGCTTCCATCATTCAATTCCAATCGTATTTTTTTAAGCAGGACAAGTTCTTGAAGATTCCATAACTGCTTAAATGTTTACTATTTGGATAAATGAAAAATAAAATGGAAATGTGGTCAGTTAGAGTGGTAGGGAAATGGATATTTAAGGAAACTAGATAGTATAAGTGGGGAAGAAATTCTACAATACTGCATTCAATTTGCATTTTTCATTTGGTTATTTTATATTGTAAATAGACCATCAGTGTTACCAACTACTCCTGCCTGATTCATAATCATTAACCAAATTAGCTCTATTTTCAGTGCCTTATGCATAGATAGATGATAGATATATAGATAAATAGATAGACAGATAGATGATACATTTCATGTGATGAATAGTACTCCACTTTTTTACAAGTCACCCAGGCCATTTATAAACATTAAGTATCAAGCTTCCTTGTTTTTATAACTAGTATGTCAGGGATATGAGCATAGTAGGCAGGAAAAGAGCCAAAATGTAATATACCTAGGCTCTGCGTTTAACATAATCATCAATCTCTTAACAGAAAACTGAAGCTGGAAACAGAGGGTCAATTGTTTTTTAGTGCGAAATGATAAAAAGCCTTGAGATTTAAAGTGTATGCTAAGTTCATGAAATATATAAAATTATGATTACTGGTATTGTCAATTTAATGTAACAAAATCTGAATCATAGTTATTGTCTACCTACTGGTGGATTGGTGGGTGCTCTTACATCTAGAGGAAGACTTGTGTGTTTTAAATTGTGCTTTTATTCAAGTCTGATCTCCTCTAAGTCCACTTTCCTTAAAGCGGAACAGAGTATCAGCATCGGTATCACTTGAGATTATTAGCAATACTGACTCTTAATAACCATCCCAGACCTACACATCAGATCCGCAGGTGATAGACAGAGAGACTGAGACCGAGAAGTATGCAACATCAGAGCAGCTATGGCTAATGAGTGCTAACGTGGTCACACTGCCCAGCGCAATGCATTGCTTGCTACGTAGGAAACAGTATGCTTAACCAGCCATCAGAACTGTCTTCAAAAGGCAAAAAATAGGACAGGAATCTCTCTGTATCTACAGGGGGTTGTTTCCAAGGTCCCCATGGATACCCAAATCTGCAGATGCCCAAGTCCCTTATATAAAATGATATAATGTTGCCGGGCGTGGTGGCACACACTTGTAATCCCCACACTTGGGAGGCAGAGACAGGAGGATCGTGCAGGTTCGAAGCCAGCCGCGCTGGCTTAAGAGACACTGTTTCCAAATAAAAATATAAAAAAATAGGTCTGGGAGTGTAGCCCGGAGATAGAAGGGCTTCCAGGAACCCCAGTACCACCAAAATAAATAAATAAAAATAAAAATAAAATGATATAATGTTTGTATATATTCCATGTAATCTTCCTGTTTACTTAAATCCTATCTGGATTACTTATAATAAATAATATAGCTGAGTGTGGTGGTGAACGCTTGTAATCCAAGTACTTGGGAGGCTAAGACAGGAGAATCTCAGATTCACAGTCAGCCTCACAGCTTAGTGAGGATCTCTGCAACTCCATGAGAGCCTGTTTCAAAAGAAAAATAAAGCAGACCTGGGTATGCAGCTCAGAGGTAAAACGCCCCTGAGTTCAGTCCTCTGTGACATACACACACACACACACACACACACACACACACACACGCACGCACACACACATACACACATACACACACACAATTTAAGTAAATAAATAATAAAATATAATGTAAATGCCATGGTGGTAGGCATTGTACTCTATTGTTTAGGGAACAATTAAATGAAAAACACAACAAGATAATTAATAAGAAGCACTTTTTTAGCATCTGGCACATATTACGAGCTTACAGAATGTTATCTATTAAAACCTATTAGAGCTGGGCGTGGTGGTGCACGCTTGTAATCCCCGCGCTTGGGAGGCTGAGACAGGAGGATCGCGCAGGTTCAAAGCCAGCCTCAGCTACTTAGTGAGGCTCTCAGCAACTGAGTGAGACCCTGTTTCCAAATAAAATAGAAAATAGGTCTTGGAGTATAGCCCTGAAGTAGAAAGCCTCTGGGTTCCACCCCCAGTACCACCAATAAATAAATAAATAAATAAATAAATAAATAAAACCTATTAAATGTAAAAATGATCTATCACAGTGAAATGGCTAAAAAATGTCATAAAATATTTCTAAAGTAGAACATAATGTATCCATAAAAAGAATAGTAGAAATAAACATGTATATTTTCTATGTGTTTTTATATTCACATATATATGTATAGAAAGAGATATGATTAACATATCAAGTGATCATATACTAAATGATTGAGAGAAGTACAGAAGAAAGAATATATTAAGGTTTTGTATTTTAAAGATAAATGTGAGTGTTGACATACATACACAAGTAAATAACAGATTTTCTTTTAAAGAGAGGGTCTACTGCCCTGAACTGGAAACTAAGAAGGAGATACTTATCAGAAATTTCTGACTCAATAAATCCATTTCAACTTCTCTGACATACATAAAAACTCTTTTCTGTTTTCTTCAGGTATACTTAGGCTATATGTTTCAGGTTGAAGTGATTACGAAGCCAGTGTGTTTGTTGTCATTCTCTCTGTCTCTGTTTCTCTCTCCTCTCCCCTCTCTCCTCTCCCCTCTCCCCTCTCCCTTCTCCCCTCTCCCCCCTCCTCTCTCCCCCCTCCTCTCTCCTCTCTCCCTCCTCTCTCTCTCTCTCTCTCTCTCTCTCTCTCTCTCTCTCTCTCTCTCTCTCTCTCCTAATTGATCCAGCTGAGTGCAACAACTCTGCCCAGCATTCTGCGTAGGCCTTAGAGAGGGTCTAGGTGAAAGCCTGCATTACTGAGTTACCACATGCTGAGTTATCACATGGAGACAGGCCATTCAAAAACCTGCATGGCTTTCATTAGACTGTGATGGAGAAAGCACTAACATTTGCTCTACTAATGACTATAAGTTAAGAATTGTTTATTATATAAGCTAGCATTAGTGACTAAAGAATTATTTTTCATTTTATATAGCTTTTTGTTATCATGATTTATTTCTAATCAAATAACTAGACTAAAATATGAATGAGATACAGTGTACTATTGGCCAATATGTTTTAATGTAGAAACCAAAACTGCCAAGAGAAGTTTTATTTTCTAGGTACCAGTTCATTTACAATTTTCTCTATGGTAAAAAATTGGAAATGGAGTAATATACATATATTATATATAATATATATATATGTATATATATGTATATATATAGTATATATATAAATGGA
The DNA here is from genome assembly GCF_963383645.1 of Muscardinus avellanarius. Taxonomy (NCBI): domain Eukaryota; kingdom Metazoa; phylum Chordata; class Mammalia; order Rodentia; family Gliridae; genus Muscardinus; species Muscardinus avellanarius. Next base: position 10,525,433 of record NC_137805.1, on the reverse strand, counting down.
GTAATATAATACATATTATATATAGTACATTACTCTACATATTTTTAAATGTCAAATCAGACATCCTACCTGTTTATTTTTAAAAAGCTATATTTTATTTATTTATTTTTTGCGGGTCTAGGGATGGAACCCAGGGGCATTCGACCTTCGAGCTACACCCACTGCCCCATTTTTTAATCTTTATTTTGAAACAGGGTCTCACTGAGTTGCAGAGGTCCTCACTAAGTAGCTGAGGCTGTCCGTGAAGTGAACCGCGATCCTCCGGTCTCAGCCTCCTGAATGCTGGGATTACAAGCGTGCATCACCACGCCCGACGAAAAAACTATATTTTAACTTCAAAAAAAATCTAAATTACCTTATAGGTGAGAAACTCAAGATATTCCAAGATGCATAACTTTGTTCCATTTCTCAGATTTAAATAGCTATGGTGGACTATTTAGGTGAAACTATTTCTTATACAAGTATCTCATCTAAGCACTTCCTCAAGTCATATTTTTTCAAAAAAGCTAATTAATTTTGAAAATTCAATTTGACACTAATGGAATGTGGTAGCAAATATACTGTTAACCCCTGATATTCTCTTCACTAAATAGGAGCCTATATAAACGGCAGAGTAAAAATTCCATTACCACAATAATCGCTATTATTTTTACTATTTTTTGCTCAGATGATTTCTTAAGAATTTTTTCTTTACTATATAGAAAATAAAACCCCAGACATGTTTATGTTATAATCATAGAGAAAGTAGGATATGGAAAGCCAGCACAACTATAACATTTTTAAGAATATATTTTGTGGCTAGACAATCTCAGCACTGAGTCCATTTTCATATGGAAGTTCAAAAGGAAAACCATCTATTTCCCACTTATTTTTCTTTGGCAGATTCTTTACTCACAGATGGTACAGATATTTTGGCATTCCGAAACTACAGCATCTCTCTAGTTATGATTTTGTCTTGGAAGTCTTTTTCGTGGTTAAACCACATTTTGTAGACTTCCGATGATGGACATATGAGCGGAGCTTAGCCAAGAAAAGGGGCAGGCCACATGAAACAGCACCAAGGCTATAAGCAGCTGCTGCCAGAAAGTTGGAAGAGACAATCGTACAGGTCATGAAGAAAATTGGGACCAAGATCAACCGACAAAACGTTCAGTGACCAGAAAAGTAAGTGTGCTGTCCTCCTACAGAGCCAGCATAGACCTCAAAGAAAACTTCTTTACATGGAATAGGGAAATAGAAATACCACATTGAAACTATTTTTTTACAAAAGGAGAAGCATAGAATTAGGAAAGAATTCATTTGTCTTTAAAAAATATGTCATACTTTTTATCTATTTAAAATTGTGTTAAGTGGCCATGCATCTGGGGAACATTGCCAAAATGTGTATTCTTCCCTGACTCTTAAAAGACATCTGCTTCATAAAATGGTTAAGCCTATATAACTGAAATACAGGATATAAGACAATAGATTCACATTTTTCTGTCTTCAAGTGCTTGAGCTGCAAATTTTCAAATGGGTTTCATGAAGATTCTTGAGACAAAAATTCTTCACCAAGATGGAAAAAATATATATAGACATTCTCATAAAATACACACTGACTTTGGAAAATAGAAACGTTAAGAATATAACTAATTATGACATGAATAGTAAATTAATTTTAGTTAATCCAAATACTTCTGAAAAGAATCTAAAAGACAATCACTAGTTAGAACAGGGTGATTTCTACTGTTTTTCACATTAAAGTAGACTAAACTTGTCCTCTCAGTGGAAAGAGCTACAAGATTGTACAAAGTATATGAATGAGTGGTTTTCAGGTCCTAGGTAACTAATAGTGAAAATCTATGATATAAAAAAGAATATAAAGCAAATTAAATGGGCCCTGAATTCGACCGGCTCTTTATGCAGACTCTCACAGACTGTGACACCATAGAGGGGGAGGCCTAGCAGAGCTGGAAGGTCCAACTAAGAGAAGAAAATAAAGATAAAGATCATATTTAAACAGAGCAACTTGATTTAGTGGGAGCAGAATCACAAACGAAAATGCTACACACAGCAAGGATTTCAGATATTAGCACAGGGGTATCTTTGAGCCCATTTCTAAATACTATGACTCGCACAGATTGAGAGGAATTTCCTGATACTGAGCACATAGTTCTCAGGAAGATTTACCTTGAACAATTCACAGAGTACAGAGAGGGCTGGAGGATGATAAAGTTCTATGAAGCAGGAGTGTGCGTTCTCAATAAATATATGCAACGTTCAATATAAAGCCTGCAAGTATCTGGCCTCTGTAGTCAGGCTCATGCAGCCCTATGACGAAGGACAGCAGAGATGTGTCCTAAAAATCTTAAAAAGAAGCGTGAAAGGACTGAACTGATGTACAAATCATGTAACTGTTTGCCCAGATAAAATTCAACATTTTGAAAGAGTAAATATCAAAGTCTGAAATTATTTCATTCATAATATGTTATCAAATCAAAACTAGGGCAACAAAGAAAGAAGGAATACCAATAAAAAATGTAAAAAATAAAGAAAGAAGCAATAAGCAATGACATGTAACCAGAAGAAAAGAATCTACCAAAAGAAATAATAGACATAAAGATGATGTACTAAAAACAAGAATTTTAAAAGAGCTACTAAAAATAAGTTTAAGGACCAAGGAAAACATAAATATCAGATTTAAAGAAATAAGATATAAAATAAACAAAAGGGAACATGTGGAGATAAACACAATGTGTATTTTTAAATCTTAAAATAGGTTTAACAGATTATTAGATGCTGACAAATCAAAGATGAGTGAACGTCAAAAGATGATAGCCGTGAAGTCATCTAACGTAAACACAGAATTAAAACTTTAGAAAAAATGAGCAGAGCCACAGTAATCTGAGATAAAAAGGAGTCAAATATAGGTGTGATTAGGATCTATATGGTACTGTAAGAAATTATAGCAAACTTACTGATTAAAACATAAAATCCTCAAATTTCGCCAGGTGTGGTGACACACACCTGTAATCCCAGTACTTGAGAGGCTGAGACAGAAGGATTGCAGGTTCAAGACAAGTCTCAGCAAAAGCCAACAGCGAGATGTTTAGCAGTCCCATGAGACCTTGTTTCAAAACAAAAAGTAAAAAGGGCTGAGTGTATAGCTCAGAGGCAGAATAATTTTCCTGGGTTCAATCCTAATACCATACATTTTTTTTTTTTTTGGTCAGAAAACCAGGACTAAATCTTATGGACTAAAATAAAAAGATCAAAATATTGGAAGAGGTTCATTCTTTCTGGAATCTAAGGGAAGTATATCCCTTTTATTTTGTTGGTGTTCCTTCTCGGTTTTCTAGACAGCACCTTGCATTCCTGGGTTTGTACCCCCTTCCATTCTCAAAGATTTCACTGCAATAGATGAAAGATAGATAGATGGATAGACAGACAGACAGACAGACAGACAGACAGACAGATAGATTGCCCTCACTCTGACTCTCCTGTCACCCTCCTGTACAGATAACCCAGGATAACTTTGCAATATTTAAATTCTTAACGGTATCTGGAAAGTCTTTTCAACCATATTCATAAGTAACATATTCACAGGTAAGATAACATAGTCACAGATTCTGGGATTCAGCATAGACATCATTAAGGTGGGCCATTATTTGGCCTGGCATAGAGTCCTAGAAGAAGAGGGAAGAAAAAGGCAGGAAATTTTTTGAAGAAAAAATAGCTGGCTATTTTCTAATTTTAAAGAAAGGTATAGAAGGGCCAGGTATGGAGGCATATGCCAGTAATCCCAGTTCTTGGGAAGCTGAGAAAGGAGGATCACAGGTTCAAGGTCAGCCTCAGTAACTTGGTGAGGCTATCAGCAACCTAGTAAGAACTTGTTTCAAAACAATAGCAACAACAACAACAAATATGCAAAGGGCCAAGAGTATAGTGTAGAAGTCAAACACCACTGGATTAAATCCCCAATACCACAAAATAATAAAAATAAATGTATAAAGAAACATAGCTAACCATGTGGGATAAATGACATCAAGGATATGACATCTGAATTTCTAAGAACCAGTGATAAAGAGGGCATCTTACCATGGATGACATTATTTATAGGAAAATAAAGATTAGAATTTCAACAATGTCAGTCAGTTTATTTTTTACAAAAAAGCAGTCTGTGAAATATTAAAGAAAATACTTATTATGTAAAATTTTTGCTACTGGAAAATATTGCTTAAAAATAAATTTCAACATTAAAATTTGAAAGGATTTTTTTAAAATTTTGGAGATGCTCTACATTTGTTTTGAATCAAAACCATATGATAAAAATATAAAAAATATTTTAGGCAGGAGGAAAATTACATCAGATAGGAACTCATATCTACTTAAAGATATGAAGAGAGTCAAAATGGTAGATATGGTTTTTGGGGTTTTTTTAATGCTAACAAAAGATACTTGTTTAAATAAAAGTTCAGTAAACTATGTCTCATAGTGTAATTATGATCCACTACCTCCTTTTGTAAATAAAGTACTACTAGAACACAGCTATACCCATTTATTTGAATATTATATATGAATGGCTTCACACTAAAATGACAAAGTTCAGGAGTTTTGACAGAAATAGTGCAGTCTAAATTATTTCTTAAATAAAAATTAGAAAATAATTAATGAACCATGACTTAAAGAAAATTAATAACAATCCATTGTAGAGGTAACAACAAATGAGAAAATAAATATATTACAATTAAAACTAAGAACAGAAAAGGAGAAATAAAATATGTTATTTGCAATATTCATACATTACTTTTAACATGATATAATGTCATCACTGTGAATAAAGATGCATAGTATGCATGATAGGAAAATATCATTCAAAAATAGAATAAAGACATTAAATAAGCCAACAGTAAGACAAAATAGGACACTTACTCTCTAAGCTAAAATAAGGCAGGATGAAATAAAAGTGAAATAAAGACTATATAGGCAACTGAAAGTCAAACAGGACTTGGTGGACTGATTATTCACCCTTTTCAATAATTAAAGTTACTGCAGATGGAATAACACTTTGTTTAAGAGGCAGAATAATATATCGAGTGGATAAATATACCATACAAACGCCAAGTATAAGAAGACTGGTGTTGTGGAGATGCGGAGGGTGTGTAGGAAAAGTATGTAAAGGAAGTATCTATGTGAGTTCATGTGCTACTTACAATTTCAGGCGTCCACACTGAAGGTCTTAGGATGCATTCCCCTGTGAACAAGAGTAGAGTACCATTTTAATATAAGATAAAATATACTTCAGGACAAGGACTATTATCAGAGATTAAAGGGGATATTTCTTGATGGTTAAATACTCGATTCATCAAGAATATATAACAATTCTAAAGTTTATGCACCCAATTATAAAGCTTCAAAATGAATAAGGTAGGCTGGGCGTGGTGGCGTACGCTTGTAATCCCCGCAATTGGGAGGCTGGGACAGGAGGATCGCGCAGGTTCGAAGCCAGCCTAAGCTTGTTTAAGAGACCCTGTTTCCAAATAAAATATAAAATAGGTCTGGAAGTGTAGCCCAGAGGTAAAAGGGTTTTCAGGAACCCCAGTACCACCAAAAAAATAAAATAAAATAGAATAAAAGAATAAGGCAACAAAAATTGACAGGAAAATAAAACTAACTTACAATTTTTTAGTGATTATCATAAACAAGTATACAAAAAATTATTAAGGGTATTACTGTTATAAATACCCACAACTAGTTTACCAAATTATTATTGAAAGAACATTTCACCAATTACAAGAAAATGCATATTCTTTTCTACCATATGAAGATATTCATGAAGACAGTATAGTCATAGTAATAAAGAAAATATCGAGAAAAAAATTTAAAAATGCAAAATAGGTATTTTCTGCTATCCAGTAAAGGGGTACTTTTTAAACAAGCCTGATAGAATAAGCAGCTATTCAAATAAGTTCTACATAATAAATACTCTGTTTGGTTTCGAAGATTTAGAAAAAAATCTAAAGTATTATTCTTTAGAGGATAGGAGGGAAAAAGAGGGAAATTCTCTAATGTACATGAACAATTACATGTACATTTGATAAACATACCAAAGTCAATCCCTAAGCCAAATATGAGAAGGAGAGAGGGAGGAGGAAATGAGATAGAAATTGGGTAAGGGCTACCTGGGTAATGTGTACATGTATGCCTATATTATCTTGTACTCCACAAAGATATATGACTATACTGCACCAATAAAAAATTAAAAAATTAAATTAAATTAACTTTAACCAATGATCTCCATTTATTTAATTAATAAATTTTTATAACATTTAGTGGAGGTATTTAAACAATTTTTAGAAGCCCTAAATTGGATGTTTAAATTTTTATTCTAAGCTGGTCATGGCAGTGCTTGTTTGTAATCCCAGTATTTGGGCGGCTGAAACAGGAGGATTGCAGGTTTGAGGCTAGCCTCAGCTACTTTACTTAATGAGGCACTCCACAATTTAGTGAGATCCTGTTTCAAAATAAAGAATAAAAAAATAGGGCTTAGAGGTAGATTGGAATTAGAGTGTCCCTAGGTTCAATTCCCAGTACTGCAAAATAAATAAATAAATAAATAAATAAATAAATTTTCCTTTTTTCAACTTGTAGGTATATTTCTATGGCTAATTGCTTCTGAAATAGGAAAAACTATCCAATTACCACTAGCCGCTTGTGTTTTAGCACAATGTAATACAGCCCAAAAGTGTTACTACAAAAGCAGGCAAAACCACCGCCACCAATTGCAGTTCAATTATTTTACAATGTACAGACATTGCAGTAAAGGCAGTTTGATCTTGAGAACCATATTATTCTGTCAGGAACTAAGTTATATATATATATATATGGATATGTATATATGTATATATCTGCCATATATACACAATGTATATGAAAGTGTGTATATACATATAATTATATAATTTCATAATGATAAAGATATTTAAGGGAAATAGAAAACAACTTTAGTTCAGGGGATTCTAAAGCAATCTAAGGAAACTTAGTTTAGAGATACAAAATTTAGGAGTACATACTAGAACCAAGTCTAGTCCTTTAAAAAATAAATGTGTATGTTAATTTTGTAGGTAAATATACACTTCACGAGGATAAAAAAATATTTATGGAAAATATTTAGAGTAATATTTGTGCTCCAATAGTCTAATTGGATGTAAATTTAAAAAAAACAATGTAGAAATCCAGATCAAAACTTGAATATACCAAGACAACATTAATTCAAAATCCTCTAAAGTTAAAATTAATATTAATGAAGCATTATATCTACCTCTTACCTATGGGATTGGTGACAGAACCATTCAAATCTAAAAATAAGAAGTTTCACCAACTTTGATAATGACAGTAAATACTATGAAATTTTACCTTGGAGTCAAGCAAAATCATTCTTAAAAGAATTTTGAACATTTTTCTCATTTCATATTTTCTTACTTAAAGAAATTATATGAAAAAAAATTTCCCACTCACTACCCAAATCACAGATGTACCATCTGGGTTGTCCATCTTTGGAGAGAATTATGATTCTTCACAGCTGTTCAGGTAGGTTTTTAACCAGCATGGCCTAGGGGTGGAGAATGTAGGCTAAAGTCCCAGTTCTGCCATTTCCTAACTTGTAAGACCTCAGGCATGTTATTTTTCTCTCTCTGCCTCAAATTGCTTATGGTCTAAAGGAGAATGTCATAGAGATTATAAGAAGAAAATGACCTGTGTGTGTAAAGTGCTTAAAACAGTGCCTGGCATGGAAAATAGTCCTGTATAATTCTTGTTTATTTTCATTAAATCTCATCCAGGTAGATTCTCATTTTAAAACTTAAAGATTTACAGACTTAGGTGTTTTTGTTTTTCAAACTTTCCTCTTTAGTTGAAAGGGAGATCTATTTAAAATGGTCCTTAAAATAGGAAAACTTCAGTAATAATAATGAAGGTTTATTTTTGTGAGAACTATGGCAAAATAGTTTCTGAGAATTGTAAACATACATGTAAGGGGTTTGCCTACCATCTCAACCATGAAAAAGCTGCTGAAAACTTAATTAATAGGCTCAGTTATTATGTACTCTACGATTACAAAACTATCAATTGATGGTAGTTTCTGTCCTGAGAATATTTGTTCATTTGCTTGTATATGTATTTATCAACTTGAAGAACTTTCAAAAGCATAATGCTTATTTTAAATATGGATAAAGTATGATAAAAATGCAAATTTTAAAATAAAAATGAAAAAATTAAATTTTAATTTAAATTTAAAAAATTAAAAATTTAAATTTAAAATGGGAGTTTGGGACTTCCAAGAAAATGGTGACCGAGAGAAGCAACACATATAAGTCCTGTTGACACCCAATATCCATTGCCTTATAAACAGAATTCTGACAAAAGCCAGAAAACACCACAACGTTAAAAAGAACAAAGGCAGCAGGCAAAGGAGGTTAGAATACCAAGCAGAGAGCTGAGAAGAGGTCTCACCTGCCTTGAGCCTTGGGTACCACAGCAGCACCATCTTTGCCTCACTGCACCAGACTCCAGAGATGAAAAGAAAAAAAAAACCAAGACCTGAAGTAAGCGGCTGCAGATCATCAGAATTGTAAGCCATCAGTTCCTGTGCAAACATTGGCTACACCTTCCAGCAGTGGCAGCTGAGCTCACCACACCCTCCAGAGATCAAGAGCAAAGCTCAACAACAACAAAAAGAAAACATGCCCACCTCCCAGCTGTGGGTGCTATGGTAGTGCCATCTTTTCTCACTGCACCTGACTCCAGAGACAAACAAGAAAACAACCAAAGATTTGTAGTAAGCAGCTGCAGATAATCAGAATTTTAAGCTGTCTGTTCCTCCTGTGCAAACACCAGCTAAAACTTGCAGTAGTGGCCGCTGAGCTCACGCCCTTCAGAGATCCAGAACAGCACTCAGCAACACTGTAAGTGAAGTGAAGCTACACTGTAAGTGAATGCTGGGCATTCCCTGGGAGGAATGCACAGCACAGTGACCCTAGCGACTCACACAGCCTCAATAAATGCCCTGGTTCTGAGACTTTGCAGTTCAACCCAGTGAAGGTGGGGGTCAAGTCTTCTGTTGAACAGAGGAAAAGCTCAAACAGACTCAGGCTCTGCATCAGTGGAAAGTATGGAGGAAGAACTATGTCTAACACTAGTTCCCACTAGTGTGATCTCTTAGATCATCACAGACCACCAAATTGTGGTGAATGGGCAGAAGTGAGACCACCCCAGCCCTCACTGTGCAGAAAAGAGACTCTACTATTAAGGTAGGTCTAAGAGGCATCTGCTACCTACAGAGGCAGGGAGACACAGACTCCACATCTGTGGAAAGCATGGAGGGTGATATATGCTTAACACTAGATCCAGATCCCATTGATACCGGTCATCTACACCACCCAAGAAAGACTTAGAGAACCAAGATTGCAGCAAAAAAAGGTGCCAGTGGCACTCGGTGTTTGTACAGAGAGAGACTGCAGAGGCCCAGTCTGCTGAATGTTCATATATTTGTAGGGTTGCATTATTTTGTGTGTGTATGTGTGTGTGTGTGTGTGTGTGTGTGTGTGTATGCTTGTTTGATTGTTTTTTTCCCAAACCCTCTCCAAAACTCCTTTCCTTGTACATATCAACTCTCTACTCTCCATCCCTTTCTTTTTTTCTCTTTGTCTTGTATTAAATCCACTTCATATCACTAAACTAAAATTTCTACATTGATTACTAGAATACTACTAAATATTCACTGTCTCTAATCTCTCCTATGTACTACCTTACCAAACTCATATTCTCATTCTATTTGATCCTATCAGTGGCTTTACCCTATTCTTGCATTTATGACTTCAATTCGCTCCTCACTCAACCTTCACTGTTGAATACAACACAACTTGGATGCAAAACTGCTTAACAAAATAATAGCAACATGCATTCAAAACCACATCAAGAAAATTATATACCATGACAAAGTAGGGTTCATCCCAGGTATGCAAGGCTGGCTTAACATATGAAAATCAATCCACGTGATTCTTCACATAAATGAAGCCAAAGATAAAAATCACATGATCATTGCAATAGACACTGAAAAAACATTTTACAAAATCCAACATCCATTTATGCTAAAAGTATTGCAGAGAACTGGAGTAGAAAGAAAATGCTTCAACATTATAAAGGCAATCTAAGATAGGCCCACAGCCAACATCATATTAATTGGGGAAAAACTGTGAGAATTCCTCCTAAAAAATAGGAAAAATAAAAGGTTGTCCATTATCACCACTCCTTTTCAGTACAGTACTTGAAGCTCTAGCCAGAGCAATAAGGGAAGAAAAAAAAAATTAAATGAGTACATATAGGAAGAGAAGAACGGAAACCTTCACTATTTGCAGATGACATGATACTATACTTAGAAAACCCAAAAAACTCAACCAAAAGGCTTATAGAACTGATCAACAAATTCAGTATGGTGTCTGGATACAAAAACAATCTTAAAAAATTAGAAGTGTTTCTGAATAGCAATCATAAATCCACTGAGAAAGAAATTCAGAAAACACTTCCACTCAGGATATCCCCCCCCCCAAAAAAAAAATACTTGGGAATAAACTTAACCAAGGAGGTAAAAGACCTCTACAAAGAAAATTATAAAACCTTGAAAAAAGAAATCAAAGAAGATCTTAGAAAATGAAAATAGCTTCCATGTTCATGGATAGGCAGAATAAATATCATCAAAATGTCCATACTTCCAAAAGTGATCTACAGATTCAACACAATACCCATTAAATTACCGAGGTCACTCCTCACAGACATAGAAAAATCAGTTCTTGCAAGGCGTGGTAGAGCACACTTATCATCCCAGCATTTGGGAGGCTGAGACTGGAGGATAGCGGTTTGTGGACAGCCTCAGCTACTTAGTGAGGCCCTCCACAACTTAATGAGACCCTGTTTCAAAATAAAGAATAAAATATAGGGCAGGGGGTAGTTTGGAGGTCGAATGCTCCTGGGTTCCATCCCCAGACCCACCAAAAAGAAAAAAAAAGAAAGGAAGGAAGGAAGGAAGGAAGGAAGGAAGGAAGGAAGGAAGAAAGAAAGAAAGAAAGAAAGAAAGAAAGAAAGAAAAAGAAAAGAAAAATCAGTCCTAAAATTTATTTGGAACACCAAAAACCCCAGAATAGTCAAAGTAGTTCTCACCAACAAAAACCATTCAGGAGGAATCACAATACCTGACTACCTGACTTTCAACTATACTACAAAGCCATTGTAATAAAAACAGCATGGTACTTACACAAAAACAGATAAATAGACTAATGTAACAGAATAGAAGACTCAGAAACAAATCCACACACTTATAGCCAATTGATTTTTGACAAATGGGCCAAAAACATACACTGGACAAAAGATAGCCTGTTCAACAAATGCTGTTGGCAAAACTGGTTAACCATATGCAGAAAAATGAAAATAAACCTCACTTTCTCACCCTGAACCAGAGTCAATTCAAGATGGATCAGAGACTTAGAAATTAGAACAGAGAGCCAGGCATTGTGGTACATGCTTGTAATCCCAGCATTCGGGAGGCTGAGACTGGAGGATTGCGGTTTGTGGATAGCCTCAGCTACTTAGTGAGGCCCTCTGCAACTCAGTGAGACCCTGTTTCAAAATAAATAATAAAAAGGGAAGGGGTATATCTTGGAAGTCAAATGCCCCTAAGTCCCATCCCTAGACCTGAAAAAAAAAAAAAAAAGGAAAGAAATTAGACCATTGATCTTGAGGCTCCTCGAAGATGGCATGCTCCGACACTGCAACACATAGACACAGGTAAAAAACTTTCTCGACTTCCGGGAAGATGGCGACGGAGCAAAACGGGGCTTATGAGCCCCGCTAACAACCAATCTCTATTACCACAAAATCAGCGCCTTTCATAGCCAGAAAACACCATCAGCAGAGAAACAAAAAATGTAATTTTAAGGGACAGAGAAAAAGAGGGCCAGAAAAACGAGACACCAGAAACCAGACCACAGTGCTGCAGCCGGAGCCACGGCGTGAAGCGGCAGGCGCCATTTTGCCTTACAGCATCAGGCTCCAGAAAGGAAGGGAACTCATAACGGAGTTCAGAAACCAGAGAGGAGATACGCCAGCCTCACGCCCGAGAACGCGGCAGCAGTGCCTTACTGCTGGCGGCAGCGGCGAGTTCACCGGACAGCACCAGACCAACACACTCAACAGCCTACCAAGCTCCAGAGAGGAGCAGCGGACAGCGAGCCGAGGTGAGCCGCTGTGGAACAGCCGGGTGGGATTCGGCAGATTTCTCGGCGCAGAGAGCAGCTAAAGCTCCCAGGGGCTGGGCTCAGCGCACCCTGCGGGGACTCAGAGTGGAGTTCAAAAACAGAAAAGAAATACGCCAGCCTCACAGCCAAGGGCATAGCAGCGGCGCCATATTGCTACCGACGACAGCAGCAGCGAATTCACCGAGTTCACAACAGCTCCATCTACGCACTCAACAACAGTGAGTCAAATTGTGGCCCTTAGAGGAGAAATCCCAGTACTGTACTCCCAGGGACTTGACCCAGTGGGGGAGTGGTGGTGGCAGAGATATTACACCATAGGAGAACGCCCAACCTTGCACCCCCCATGGTCTAAAGCAGCCTCTATTGACTCCCTGGATCTGAGACTCTACAATACAACCCAGTAAAGGAGTAATGGGGACTGAGATACCACAAACTCGAGATCCACAGCACCTTAAGTGAAGTCATAGTGACCTAGGGAAGAACCCAGAGAAGGCACAAACTTCCGAAATCATGGGAAAGAGGAATAACAATGCAGCAATGAATGCCCACAACACCACAACATCAGAACCTGATAAAACAGAAATTCAGAGATTTCTAGAAGATCAAATCAGGAAAATAACTGTAGAAATAATAGAGGTGTTTCTAAAAGAATTCAGAGAGAGCCAAAGAGAGATAAAGGATGCAATTAATGAAGTAAAGGCCTCAATTCAAAGTACAAACAACCTATTAGACCACATCGAAAATAGAATCTCGCTCCTAGAAGATGATCATTCAAAAAATGAACGCATAGTTTCTAATTTAGAAAAAAAAATCCGACAGCAGGAATCTGACATTGAAGAAATATGGGTCCATTTTAAGAGAGCTAACCTAAGAACAATTGGAATAGAGGAGAGAAAAGAAGGTGAAACCAAAGGGATTAACAATCTTTTCAAGGAAATAATAGCAGAAAATTTTCCAAACATAGAGCAAGAGGTTGATACACAGGTCCACGAAACTTATAGAACCCCCGTTAGAGAGGATCAGAGAAGAGGATCCCCACGCCACATAATTGTCAAAATGACCAATGTGGAAGCCAAGCAGAGAATCGTAAAGGCAACAAAAACAAAGGGCCAAGTGACATTCAGAGGCAAACCAATTAGAATCACTCCAGACTTCCCAAACCAAGTCATGAGAGCCAGAAGGGCTTGGAGTAACATATTCCAAACTCTGAAAGAAAACAACTTCCAGCCAAAAATTTACTACCCAGCAAAACTTTCTATCAAATTAGATGGGGAAATAAGAAGCTTCCATGACAAACAGAAACTGAAGGAATTTATGTCTTCAAAACCAGCACTAGAGAAAATACTCAAAGAGATTAACTACAAAGAAGAAATAGGTAACACACACCAGAACCAGAGAAATAAGATTTTCCATCCAACAGACAACTAAGATTGGTTATCTGTGGAGATTTATTATTTATGTTAGTCTTTTACTTATCTCTAAATTGTATTGTTTGCCTTTATTGTTGCTAATTTTTAGGATTTCTAGTTGGAATATTAATATACCTTCAGATATAGCATTTGGAAATATTTTATCCCATTCTATCAGTAACTTTTAACTCTGTTTACATTGTCTTTGGATATACAATATTTTTTTATTTTTTAGGGAGTTTGTATACTCTTCTGTTGCCTGTGCCATTGAAATCATATCCAAGAAATCACTGCCAATTTCAATGTTGTGAGGTTTTATGACCCAGATTTTCTTCTAAAAGTTTATAGTCTTAAGATTTATATTTAGGTCTTTTATCTATTTTGAGTTAATATTTGTATATGTGTTAGGTAAGGGTCCAATTTTATTCTTTTTCATGTAATTATTATTTTTCAATAATATTTAGTTAAAAGATTATTATTTCCTCCACCAAATGTTCGTGGAAATCTTGTCAAAAATAACTTGACAATATATGGAAGAATTTATCTCTAAGCTGTTATTTAACTCCAATGGTTTATATATCTGCCTTTAGAACAGTACTACACTGTTTCAAATATTGTAGCTTTATATGGTTTGAAATCAGAAAATATACATCTTCTAGCTTTATTCTTCTTCGAGATCGTTTTGGGTATCTAGAGTCCATATTCCATATCATGATAGATTTTTTTCTGAAAAATAAATAAATAAATGTATGATAGCTTCACGTAAAAAAAAGAAAAGAAAAAAAATATTCTCTGGTAAGAAAGAAAGCAAAAAGAAATATTGAACTGTGATCTTTTAGTCATCAAAAGCTTGGTATCAGACAAATGAAACTGTTTTGTGAGATTATCATCATTAATATTGGAAATATTGCTATAAAATTAGATGTCAACCACTAAGCCAAGCATGGGAAGGGGGATGGGGAGGGAACGGGGTGGGGAACGGGTAGGGGCTAACTGGGCGATGTGTGCATGTATGTCTACAAAAGTATTTTCTTTATACCATTATGATGTATGAATACATTGCACCAATAAAAAAAAAAGAAAAAAGAACTTTCTCAACAAGACCCCAAAAGCACAATAAACTAAAATGAAAATCAATATGTGAGATTGTATTAAACTGAAGAGCTTTTGTACAGTAAAGGAAACTATCAAGAACCTCAACCTAGAGCCAATAGAATGGGAAAAAAATTTTGCCACGTACTCCTCCAATAGAGGATTAATATCTAGAATATACAGAGAACTCGAGAAACTCACCACTAAGGAAATAAATAACACAATCAAAAAATGGGCAAGGGAACTAAATTAACACTTCACAAAAGAAGAAATTCAGATGGCCAATAAATGCATGAAAATATGTTCAACATCAATAGCAATCAGAGAGATGCAAATCAAAACTACCTTAATATTTTACCTAATTCCAACTAGAATGGCAATCATTCAAAACACAAACAACAACAAATGCTGGTGAGGATGTGGAAAAATGAGAACTCTACTACACTGTTGGTGGGATTGCAAATTAGTGCAACCATGTTGGAAAACTGTATGGAAGATCCTCAGAAGAATGGGAATGAACTTACCATATGATCCAGCAATATCACTGCTGGGTATCTACCCAAAAGAATGAAAACCAGACTACGAAACTAATGTACATGTATCTGTGTTCATAGCTGCTCAATTTACCATAGCCAAACTATGTAACAAGCCAAGATGTCCATCAATAGATGAATGGATTACAATACCATGGGATATGTACACAATGAAATTTTAGTCAGCCATATACAAAAACACAATTATGTCATTTACAGGGAAATAGATGGAACTGGAGGACATTATGCTAAGTGAGATTAGTCAGTCACAAAAAATAAGAAAGCAGATGCTCTTCTAATGTACATAGGCTAGGGAGAAAATTAGTTATAGGAGGAACTCTAGATGAAGAAGGAGATACTATAGATGAGAAAATAAAGTGATCTGAGGGTATGGGAGGAGAGAAGAGGAAGATTCTCTAATGCTCATGATGTACATTAACAAACATATTAAAATCAATCACTAAGCCAAACATGAGAAGGAGGGAGGGAGAGAGAATGGGGCAGGAATTGGGTAAGGGCTAATTGGGTGATTTGTGTATGAATATCTCCACCATCTGGTACTCCATTAAGATGTATGACTACAATGCAGGAATAGAAATTTAAAAACAAATTTAAAATAAAACTTAACTGAAAGGCTTAGTTGGCATAGGCCCAAAGATTACATAAGTAACAATTGATGGCATTTTCTGTCCTGACAGTATTTATTCATTTATTTATACAGATGTGTGATATATATCCATCAATTTGAAGAGATATTAAGAGCATAATGCTTATTTGAAAGTGAATGGGGTATGATAACAAAAATGCAAATTTTAAAATAAAATAAAAATCACAGGTAATTATAGTATTAAATAACTGTGACTCAAAAAATATAAAATTAAAGACTGGAAAAACATATACCAAATTAATTATAATGATTGTTTCTGAGAAAAGCAAACCCTTTGTCTTCAAGACCCTAATGGTTCTATTTAAAATAAAATAAGTGGTTAAACATTAACATTGTTAAATCTAGGTTTGTATGTGTGCAGTTCTTTCACTGTTTTCCACGAATTTCTCTATCTTCCAAATTTTTAGCATTATACACAAATTGCTAATGTTTTTGGTGATTTTTCTGCATAAATATAAGTATCTGGCGTTGCCACCAGCTAGTTGTAATTTTGATTTGAAAAGCACAAATCTGGTTAGTTGTGGACCAGGTGTCATGGGATCCACAGTTCACACCATTGGGGAAGATTTGGTCACTGTCTCTGTTATCCACCAAAAGATCAATGAACATTATAATAAGGGTTTGCTAAGAGGATGTGACATGGAAGCTTTACCTCAATGTAATTTTCTTACTGCCAGAAATATGCACTAGCACATTTTACTTTCAAGAAGAATAATATTTATGCATACCAGACTTGCAATTATACCAACCTCAGTCTTTCAATGATAAAAATACCCTTATTATTTCCCCCTGTGACTGGAACTCTCAGGTAGATATGATGATATGATAGAATCTAGTATTTAATCTCCATTCAGGACTGACACTCTGGCCTCCCCACTTTCCATGGATTGCAGCAGGTCGGATGACCTAAGGCATTGAAGTGAGAAATTAGGTACCATCTAGGGTCGGGGGTGAACAAGGGATATCATGATCACACCAGTATTCATTATATAAGATTTTCTTTTTTCAGTTTGGATATCAAAAATCATAGGTAATAAATAAAAGAGAAAACTTAAAAAACGCATCCAGTACAATGCAAAATAGAGATAACTATACCACTTGACCTTGGGCTATGCCCTTGTTCTTTGAAAAATTTTGCTTCAAAGATATAGAGTAACTTTCTCAGGGTTTTGCAACTTGCAAATGGCAAGTATTAGCTTAAACCCAAGTTAGCTGCTATTAATAAACTATATTATTGTTACATATTAAGCCTCCAAGTTCTAATATATAAAATGATATAGGATATAACATTGTCTCTTGGACATCTTAAATGCTTCATAATTAATTATTCTATGTATCTAAGAGTCATTCCATTCATTAACCTACACAAAAGAGCAGGTCATATAGCTAGCTCTCATTCATACTGAATTTTTCTCGTGAATTTTAACATGGTTGTTCCTAAACAACACTTTTTAAAAAATCAGTGTGGGATGTATTTAGTTTGTGAGAAAGACTGACTGACCTACACCTTACATGAGGCTCCGATTCAAATCCAAATTGAGGCAGGCTGGAAGGACATCATTCCGTGGTTGTACTCTTAGTTATTATCCTAACAGTTGCAGGTACAAGTGATAGCAGGATGTAGCTATCATAAAGCTACCTGGAACCCAACCTCCTGTATCACCAGGTCTCAGACCTTCATTTGCCTTTGGGAGCAGTGACTTCATGATAGTTAATAAAACACCAATAACAAAGAAAATGCCTGGGAAAGAGCATGAATCAGGCCATCAGGGGGATGATTCAGGATGTTCAAGCTGGCATGAATTGACGGTGAGTCCAGCACTTTCTTCGTATCTTTATGTACTCTGTGAATCAAGGGGATTAAGTGATTCAGGAATAGTTCCACAGTTACACAGCAGGTCTACAAGAGCCATGACCACAGCCCACTACAGCAACTCAACACTATGATGTGAATAAAGGGGACATTTGCTTTTGTTTCTGGGTGATCACTCCAAGGGCCTTCATGCATTAGCTATCATGCTGAAGTTAGAAGGACCTCAGCTTTCCATGGATGGCCTGTATTAACCCAGTTTTATATGATAAAGATATAGACATTTGAATAAATTATTTATAAGGTCTATGCTTTCATTTTTAAAAGAGAAAGCATAGACCTTATAAATAATTTATTTTCTTTCTTTTGCTTTCTTTTCTATTTTTTCTTTCTTTTCTACTTTTCTTTCTTCTTAAAAAAAAGATACTACTAGAAAAAGTCATAGCTGAAGCAGAGCAGTTATGGGCCTGCACTTTGCTTACCTTCTAATGTGTATTCTTGCTCTCAATATATTAAGCATTAAGCTAAAAAAGCCATTGGAGAACAGTGCCTCAAATAACCTTCCAAAGGAAAAAGAGAATCATCACGACTTTGACAATTGCTCCTTGTGCAAAGGAATTGACCAAATGCATAGGCGTCCCCATGAAAATCACAACCAAGGGCAAGTTCTAGCTAATATCTGTGAGAGCAGACTTTTAGAATGATTACAAAACGTCAACTTGATGCTACAAATGACTCTCCAACCTCACCTCATTAAGACAGTTTCTGAAGACTATACTTAATAATAAATTAACGAATACCTATCATTTATTTCCTGTACTCTTTTAAGCATATCAGAAAGTAAGTTGTATCTGTGTCGATTGTGGCTCAGTCAAATAAGTATTTTGACAGAAGAATTGTAATATTGAGAATGAATTTTAAAAAAAGAGTTGAAAAGTAAATCAGGGGACATAAGGGCAACCCAGAGATTGACAAAAACGGAAAGTCACTACCAACTCTGAGATCGGAGGGTCAAAGGGAAGAGGCTATTCCCAGAGCCAGGAGCTGGGACATTCAAGTAATTGCTGAAATTATTTCAAGGGCTACCTTGCAGGACCTGGAACCATCAAAAAGAGATATTCACCCAAGTTACTACCTAATTCACAGGTAACAGGCGAGATAGAGAAATACCTTGGTGGCTTGCCCCTACTCTCACCTTCAAATCTACCACTAATGATTTCTATTGGTTGAAATTACTTTAAGTCAGTAAGAACTGTAGCTTTGGGTTCTTAACTTGTATTCTTGTTATCTACTTAAGCATAACAAACTACCCAAATTCACAGTGCTAATATATCACAACTGCTCTGTTAAACTTTAGAGGTAGAGCACCAATGGCTTGTCTCTACTCTAGTTGCTGGAGCCTCGACTTGGATAACTCTAAAGGCTATGGCTGGAGGACACACTTCTGATACAGCATCTTCATGCACACATCTGTTCCTGCGTTGGGATATCTACAGGATGAACTCAGCAGCACTATCAACAGTAACACCTATAAGAGGCTTCTACAGACTTGTACTTTCAGACATGGTATCTCAGAGCTTTCAGAAGGAATGTGATGAGTAAGGAAGGCTGAAAGATCTGTCATGACCTTTCATGATACACAGGTAGATGTGAGTTGTGCTTTGACAGCCTTTTGGTTTTGGTCATACAGCATTCCCCACTTTTTTGCTGTAAACTTTAGCAATTTTATTATTAGAAAGAGAGAAGGGATAGATTAATAAAGCCTACACCCAAAGGGGAGAGTATAGGGGAGTAACTTGAAAATAAGTTACCCATCATATCTTTTTTGTACTTCATAATAAAGTATTCACAAGCCCACCCGATTTCAATGGAGTAGAGCATGTAGCCCACCTCCAAATGGGAATAGAAAAGAGTGCACCGCCATGTTTCAAACCTGGCTTTCTTGGAGAAACCAAAATAAAACAAATAGAACAAAGTTCAAATAGGAATGCAAAGATTGAGAAGCAACA
This sequence comes from Muscardinus avellanarius, assembly GCF_963383645.1. Classification (NCBI taxonomy): domain Eukaryota; kingdom Metazoa; phylum Chordata; class Mammalia; order Rodentia; family Gliridae; genus Muscardinus; species Muscardinus avellanarius. The sequence goes on along the minus strand of NC_137805.1, from coordinate 10,505,626 downwards.
TCAGAAAACAGTGCTGTGAGCCAGGCGTGGTGGCTCACTCTTGTAATCCCAGCATTCAGGAGGCTGAGACCGGATGATCATGGTTCAAGGACAGCCTCAGCTACTTAGTGAGGCCCTCTGCAACTCAGTGAGACCCGATTTCAAAATAAAGAATAAAAAAAATAGGACAGGGGGTATAGCTCGGAGGTTGATACTCCTGGGTTCCATCCCCAGACTCACCAAAAAAAAAAAAAAAAAGAAAAAAAGAAAACAGTGCCGTGATATATGTCATGGTGCACCTTAAAAAATTACTACCTTGCCGGGCGTGATGGCGCACGCTTGTAATCCCCATGCTTGGGAGGTGGAGACAGGAGGATTGCGCAGGTTCGAAGCCAACCGTACTGGCTTAAGAGACCCTGTTTCCAAAAAAAAAGTATAAAATAGGTCTGGGAGTGTAGCCCGGAGGTAGAAGGGCTTCCAGGAACCCAGTACCATCAAAAAGAAAAAAATCACTACCTCTTGTAGTACAGTCAGTGAATGTTTCCAAGACCTATCACAGTCTCTCAAAGACAGATATACCACCTCCAGCGGGTATGCTGGAATGGTCCAAGGGGGCAGATGCAATTGGGGTCAATGAATACAAATAAAGGTGTGATAGAAGTGCCAGGGGACACTGACTAATTTTTTTTTTTTTCTGAAAAGGGGTAAAAGCCAATAAGTTTGGAAAACTATTGTAGATGGAAAAATCATCAGGGGGAAGGGGGTATGGCTTCCAAATTGTATTTTTCAGTTTCCCCTGAAGACAAAATAGAGAATTATAAGGCAACCTAGAATTTCCCCCAAAACTTGAAAAGAATAGGTCACATACAATTTAGGTCAACCCAGGGGAATGTGGAATCAGCTCTGCTTTTCATCTGACATATAAGCACTTTCTTTTTCAGGAGCAGCAATTTCCACCGGTACTTTAACTGGTGTCTTTAATATAAAAGTAACATCCTCTTTTTTGGAGGGGGCTAGGGAGTCCTGGGGATTGATCCCAGGTGAATCTACCTCTGAGCTAAACTCCCAGCCCTTTCTGTTTTTAATTTTGAAACTGGATCTTGCTAAATTGCCGAGGCTACCCTCAAACCTGTGATCCTCTTGTCTCAGCCTCCCAAGTACTGCGATGGTAGGTGGGTGTCACCAAGCTTGGCTGTAACATCCTCTTTGATCAGATATACAGAAGAACACAAACTGCTATTCAAACACAGAGTACCCCTGTTTCCTCCCGGCCCATCCTCTGCACTCTGGATGTTCATTCTATGGTTCTTGTACTTCCCTCCTCTCTGTCCTGCCCTCCTTCAATCACTCACACCCTTTTAGTTGCAGACCTTTTAGTTCTTGGCTTCCTTTGCATCTTCAGCCTCAAATTCCAGTGGAACCTCTCAGCCTAAAGCAGCGATTACAGTTTCTGTAGGATGTGGTCAGGCCAGCAGTGTTCAGTTACCAATTGCAGACCTCCAGACCACTCTGTGGTGAGGGGAGGAGGACCCTGGCCATTCTCTGCCTGGGACAGATGACTAAAGCAAAGCACATGACCCAAATTAGCAAAGGAAGGAGCAGGGACACATGGAAAGAATTTCCTTCAAACAAATAAAAGTTTTTTTGGACTCTTCTTTTATGATTCAACTCTTCTGTTGTTCAGTGAGAAACTGGAGTCATGGACGAGGGAGAAATGGCTGAGGAGCAAATGATAGAAACTTTAAAATTGGTCATTTTCTGGGAAGAAGATATCAAAATGAATGCAAAATGAATTCATGTTCACATAGGCTTATCATGTACTACTGTATAATGGAATGGTTTCTGTGCTGTCTGTCCTATTAGGTTTCAATTTGGGTTAGCAAGAAAGCACTCATGACCTCAAGGTTTTAATTTTATGAACAAACAGAGGCCTTGGTGAGTACCTATCTGTCCTCTGATTAACAACTGCACGGACATGGGGCCATAAGCTTTCTGAGGAAGCAGCTTTTTGCCCACTGTCCAGTTCAGGGAAAGTGCTGATCTGAAGCCTGCTGCTGACCACCACGGGGGATTAGAAGAGAGAAAAGGCTGGCATTAAGAAACTCCTCTAATGTCAAGAATATCTGACAGGTCTCAATTGTTGGGAACAATTGTGAAATCAATTCTAGACAAAAGAGAAATTATTTCCAAATGATCATGTGTTTTAAAGAAGCTGGACTGAATTCAGCTCTCAGAAATACATCTGCCCGCCCAGGGTAAAGCGTGTACATTTTAATTCTTTGCAACTAAAGTCTCTTGCTTCCAATTCCCAAGCATTTAAATCCAATCCCTATGCCTTTCGTGCTCTGCGCTAGCATCTGGGACAGTAGGTTCCCTGTAGCCCTCTCTTCCATGAGCCAGGTGAAATATATGAGAAGCGATGCCACCACATTTCACTCCTTGGCTTTGTCATTATTTCGTCTCTGTAATATTCATTTTATTATTCTTATTTTCACAGTGACAGACACACTCGTTTGACTATTAACTCCTTTTGCCTAAGCGTCTTTTCCAAAAACAGCCATCTGTTTTATTTAATCCAAGGATGTACAATAGTTTGGAACTCCCCTTCCTTCCTAGGTATCATGTCAAAAAGCTACAGACTGAGTCTGAGCATGAATCTCCAATGCTTCTGGGTGGTAGTAAGCAAGGACAGCAAGCAGCTACAAAAGTAAAGGGCCCAGCACCTCTCAACAACTATAACAGAGGATGACAAGTATCATGAACACAAATATCTACAGAGGGGTTTGCATGATACATGAATTCCAGCAAGTTTATTACAGCTGATATTTGTTCTATGTAAGTTCGCTTCCCAGATCCTCAAGGACATATTTGAGGCTCATATATTCTGAGTATCCTAAAACATGTAGAACTATCAGGCCACAAGCAAGTTTTACTTTTGTCTAAAATCCTTCTCTGCGGAGCATGGTTTATGAACTACGAGAAGAAACATTATTTGGTAGGAATGCCTGACTCTAGACATAACCATTCAAGTAAGCTTTCCAGAAGATTTCATGATCTGAGTGCACTTTCAGGTTGGAAAAACTTTGACGTGGCGATTGAGTCCAATCTGCCATCTGGAAAGAAATATGAAGAATTCTCCCACCTGCAGATAAAAGAAACGGCCAGCTCACCTGTTGGAAGACAAGCTGCAAACTCCCACAGACAGTGTTACATAAACCAAGCCCCCCTGTTAATAAGTCACTTTGGAAATTCCCAAACTGTGTGTTGGATTAGTCCAGGAGCTGTGGTTACCAGGCAAGCTGAGGGCCCAAACCACCTCAGAAAGATTCCAAAAACATACTCTGTGTCACAGTTTCAAAACAAAGCTAGTAATATTTTAATCCCCTCACCACAAGAGCATGTCTAATATAACTTGTCATGAGGCCAGTGACTTAGAGAAAGGAATCTGGATTTTCCCAGTTCTATCAGCTCCTGGATATTGAAAAAATAAACTAAAAATGTGTATTGGAGTTAGTAGCAAAAGAGAGCTGTTCTAGCCGACTGAAGGCCTGCCTCCCGCACTAATGATCATTCAAGATGATTCAATGGATTTTTAATGTTGGACTTTGCAGATAGTTCACTTGATGATATCACCGCATGCTTTAAAAATCCTTTTAAAAGATACTATAACATTTAATGGAACATATAAACAGAGCTGGGAGTTATTCTTTTCCCATGGATCTGAGGATTTTTAAACCCTGACTTCAGGTTCATAAGATATCACTATGATTCCTTGTGCTGCAGGGTCAGAAACACCAACATTGTCCTTCAGGGACATTTCCCATTTTATCCATAATTATTTTATATTAAGAAGCTAATGTTTGTGACATGATGTGACATAGTGATGATGCTCAAATCAAGAAGTTGAATCGATTGAGGCAACGAGGTCAACGCTTCACTCTATAGTGCTTCCCAGACACAGCATCAGACATGGGGAAGCACAGTGCCTGAGACCTCGCTGAACCTGTCTTCCCATTCACAGATGAGCAAAGGCTTGGGTCCTGCCCCTCACTCACAAGTAGGAGTAGTTCTTGGACCTCCAGTTGGGGCGGGCCCTCTTTTTCATCATTAGGTCTCCTTTTGTGGGGAATGACATCGATTTCATTCTTAAAGAATTCACCATCATTTTTTGTTTTATTACTAAGAACTGTTTGAACAACTAGCGACTTGAGTTTCTGAATTCAGGCTCCAGCACAACTAGCTTGTCACCTTCTGATTTTGTTTCTTGTGATTGAATTTGACCCACTTTCATTTCCATTCCACAAAAAATAACCAACTTGTCATGCCTAGAACAGAATAGCCCAGATCCCAAGAAACTCCTCACTCCCGGAAAAATCAGGAACTGCACCTCCCCTTTTATAATCTTCTATCCTTCTTATACCTAGTTTCCTCTAGGGAACACACACTCTTCCTGTTTACCATGATGTCCACACTTCCTGCTTCCTGCTTTCTTTCCTCCTCATCCCCCCACACACACCTTCCTTCTTTGATCACTTGTTTGCTAAACCTTTCTCCATCCCTGAGAAACAGAGGGTGTCCTAGAGAAAGAGAAAAGAAAATCACGAAAACGGTTAAGGGTTTAAATGCAAAGTGTATTCATTATATTAATACATCCAGGAATAGGGTAAAGTCTGGAGGATGATCAAACTTATAAATGTTCTTTTTAATCATAATGACATATTTTACACTAAATAAGATATGAAAAAAATCAATGGGTAGTGGACTGAGGTGGTTATAGGAGAACATGTAGGTATCATTTTTATATACTGGGGCTAGAAGTTGTTGGGTTTTATTTGTGTGTGTGTTCTTATTTCAGCTCCAGATAAGAGATATGTGATAAGTGTTTAGGGATAGAAAATTTAGAGATGTGAAATTTGGGCTGCAAACAACTAAGTAAATTATAAATTTGCTGATGGCCACCCAGCTAACAAGTGACAAAATCAGGATTTTAGCTGGTCCTCTAAGGAATTACTACTTTTATTTAGAAGATAGGAGACAGAAGACAGGAATGATTGGACATGGTTAATTGCCAGATATGTGAGTAAATTCCTGGAACTAAATGATGCAGGAGGACCCAGCTTATAGACCAGCAGGGTGGGTGTTGTGAGATCCAGGTCCTAAGGGGTGGACTGAGATAGAGTGCCAAAAATTGGGGCGCTCAGAAGCATACACATTTCTCAGACGGGAAACGAATAGTGCTTCAGGCAGAAAAATAGTGTGTGCAACATTGGAGCAATAATCGTGGGAGACACAGATAGTTCTGAATCCCTAGACCCCACAAGAGAGGAAGATCATGAAGAAGGGGACAACTCCAGAATGCCAGAGAAGCCTGAGGAGGAACTTGAATTTCATCTTTAGACACTGAGTGGTAAACAAAATATTGTGTTTCCAAGCAAAGTTTTAAAACCTATTTAATCTTTAGTTAAAACGAAACTATTCTTCCCAAATAAAATTTCTTTCTTGGTCTTATTTTTTTCTACATTTGAAATGTTCCTCTGGTGTACAGTCACAAATTCCCTATGCTGCATGCAGCAAAGTAAAAACAATACAGTATTTTAAATGATTTATTTTCTTATAATTGGTCTAATAATTTCATGTCAAATTAGTGTAAGATAAATGAGTATTTCCTTTCTCTTTAATTGTATGGCAGTCCTGTCTAGCCTTTCAGCACTCTGTCTCCTTTCTCCTCCTGCACAAAAGGGGAGCTTTTGCGTTCTGTGCTGACTGTGTGTGTGTGTGTGTGTGTGTGTGTGTGTGTGTGTGTGTGTGATGTATGCATTGTGGTAAAGTGTTGCAATGTTATTTATCTGGATACTCATGAGCCACTATGACAACAAGTTTCTGCATCCGCCTCTTCCTGGTTTTCCTGGCTTACATCACCATGGCAATTTTTTAGGGCTCCTCCCCCTAAGATCCATTTTGTGTGAGTCAAAAAACAATCTGGGCCCTTCCTTTCAACCTGTCTCCCCATGACCTTCACACAAGCCCATCCAGGCATTCAATGCTGACACTCCCAGTACAGAGGTACCTGTCAATCACCCTGACATCTCTCCTCTCTAGCTGTCGGCAGCAACAACTTCCCCTGTGCTATGGAGCAGGTTCCTTCATAGCACAGACATGCACACCCAATCAGGTCACATGGCTGGTTAGCCACATGCATCTGTCCATTGGGGGATATTCTGGGAGTCAGTCTTCCAGAATTTAAAAATGGAAATAAGGTCACTGTCTCTATGCCTTCCCTTAACTGATCAGAAAAAATTTACATTTGAGGAATTCGGGCTGGGAGTGTCAAGGTCTGTGTGGATCTGCCCTGCTGCCTCCTTCCCTCTGTGTTCTTTACTCCTTCCCAACATCCACCCAGGCAAAAAGGCTAAGTTTGCCCCCTGTGCTGCCCTGGCCAGCGCTTTCCTGCCTCTTACCCTCCTTCCTTCCTGCAGCACTGCACCTCCTGCCCCAACATGCATAGTGCACAACCTAGTCAAACAGGCGACTCTGGGAACAGAATTACCTAGACATCTTGGAAAGAGGAGCCTCAGAACAAAAGTTCATTGAATAATATTCGAAAAACAATAGTCCCAGATTTTTTCTTTCTCCAAAAACCATATCTTTTGATGTATTATTTAGGGTGGCCTTAGATTGGACTCAGTCCCAGTAGCCAATGGAGCCGAAAGCTTCAAACCTCTTTGCCTCTTGGTCTGGAAAGAGGTTCCTGCTCTATTTAAGCAGGTAGAATTTTACACTTTTATGTTATAATATTTAGCCAAAACTGTAGCCCAGGTATTGCAGCAGCTCTCTCGCTCACCTTCACCTCTTCTCTCTTCTATCCTTTCCCCTTCTTTCTCCTTTTCTTCTCTTCCTCTTCTCTTCCCTTCCCTTTTCCCTCAATCTTCTAGTTGGCTTCAAGTGCTTGTTGGTGCAGAAAATCTGGTCCTAAGCAGTTTCAGCCGAAGAGTATTGCATGAGGTTATGCAGAAAATTGTTGGAATTACACTCTTAAAACCATGATTCCCATTCAATGCTTTCGTTTCCTTTCCTTTGTGCTTCAGGTTAAATATTACTCATATTTCTGCAAGGCTGGGTGCTTTCTCACCAATTATCTGAAAGGCCCCGGAGAATGGTACTTACATCAAAGCCCGTCCTAATGACAAGGGACACCTGGCCACTGCAGACACAAGCATCTCTCAGCCCCTCGCTCCATTTGGCAAAAAGCTATTTCCATCGCAGTCACAACATAACAAAGGACTAATTGATGGGGACATTTTTTCCATCTTTCAAAAAATAAATTGAGCCAACCCTACAAGCTCATCTAGGGGAATTAATTAGGGAATAGGAAATCTCCAAAGGAAAGCCATCCTTAAATTGAGATTGAACAAAGCCCAGAGAACAGATGGCTTTTCATCTGAATTCTTTAAAACCTTTAGCACTCTGCTAATTCCCCTACAGGAATGGAAAAAAAGATTGCTAAGTGAATTTGAGCAAACAATTTCACCAGGTGTTCAGTTCCCCTAAGGTTCCTTTTGCTCTGGAAAAAAGGGAAGAAACAACCAAAAGGTATCCTCTCTGCTGATACTATTACACTTTCATTTCTACATGCGAGTCCCTCCCTGAGGGCCCATTCTGAACCTCTGAAGCATCCCTGGCTAACCAGCTGGGGGAAATGAGTCCCCTAATTGATGCAGCTGATCATGGACAACTGCTCAGAGCACAGGGACTCTGTCCACACATACACACAACAAAGTCGAGAATGAGGTCATTATTCGCAGAAAATAGAAGAATAGGAAGCAATTGTGTTATTTTGTTTCAGGTATCTGGAGATTTCTGGGGCAAGGGCTGAGCGGATGGACTGCATTATCCCAATAGTTGAGCAGATTGCTTTTCCAAACAAATGTGAAGTGAAGAAAGAGAAGGGGAGAGACATTCCCTCTCATCTGCATAGTTAACTAGGAGCTGTTCAGTTCAGGTCCTGGGGGGAGGGGCTGTCAGAATTTACTCTCTCTTCCAGCAAAATGTAAGCACTATCTTGCATGAGAATGTGGTAGAAAGTTTGTAAATATGTTTTCTTTTGTTAGTGGACAGATAAAATTGAAACTATCTTTATGTACCTGATGTTTTGCAAAACATGTATAAATTGTGTAATGGCTAAATCACGCTTGTTAGTATTTATAGTACCTAATAAGGTTGTCATTTTGTGATGTGAACACTTACAAATCCATGACCAACATCTTCTCAGGAACACAATAAATTGTTTAGCTCTACTTATCCTGTTATACAACAGATGTCTTGGGCTTAATTTTCCTATCCAAATGATAATTTGAAACCTTTGACCAACCTCTCCTCCACTGCCGCTGCAAGTTAGGAATATGGATGACTGACACTCCTCCAGTCACCAGGGGATTGAGAGACAAAGAAGACTATACACCGGGAAATACGGCACCAAAGACAGGGTAGGAGCTAGATGCTTACCAGTCTTTGGCCAAAGTTTCTGGGCAGGGGAGTAAGATATTAATTCCCAAACTTCTCAGATGGCTGTGCCTACAGTTGGGCAGACTGGGAGCTCAGCTCACCAGAGGAAGCCCTCCCACCATGGAGGCTGGGCCCTGAGGGTGAAGGGGCCTGAGTAGGACACTCATACTTTCTGCTACATCACTAGGATCTCCTCTTGTATTCCTTGCTGTGAATGGAGCAGCATTAGTAACACCAAAAAGCAGCAGAATTTGTGTCTCCATTTTTAAAATAGTCTTCCCATCCTTGCATATTTATATAAGGAGACTGCACTTCCCATGTATGACCACCAGGGTCTCAAGACACAGCTGTCTGTTTCAAAGGTGCTCTGTCAAAAGTAGGGGTTATCAGTCCCATTTGACACATTAGAATACTGGGAATTATTGAAGTGTATGTCTAATACACAATCACCCACAATTCAAGTCTAAGGTATTTGTTTCCAGAGTCAATTTTATTTCTTCAATACCCTAGTTGACACAAGTGACATAGCAAGATATTTTATGAATTTGATGAAAACTTAGTTATACAACTGATTTCAGAGGGGGAAAAGTCACTCTTAACTCAGTCCATCTAAAACATTTTTTGTGGTACTGGGGATGGAACCCAGGGGTATTCTAACTCTGAGCTACACCCTCAGTTCTATTTTTTACAATTTATTTTGAAAAAGGGTCTCACTGAATTACAGAGCGCCTTTAAGTAGCTGAGGCTGTCTGCAAACCACAAACCTCCTGTCTCAGTCTTCCAAATGCTGGGTTTACAAGCATGAACCACCACACCTGGGTAGTCTACCTAATTCTGAAATGTAACAGAATTGATTCTGAATGATCATAAATAAGAAACAATAGGCTAAAATTAAAGGTATGTCTTGTTGAGAATGTTTTTACCTGTGCCTATATGCAGAAGTGTTGGACCTATGCCTTTTTTAAGGAGCTGCAATGTCTCTGGTCTGATTTCAAAGTCTTTGATTCATCTTGAATTGACTTTTGTGAACAAGAAATTAAAAGGAGTATCAATATGTGAACTGCATTTGAAGAGCTTCTGTACAGCCAAAGAAACTATTGAGAATTTCAACAGAGAGAAGATAGAATGGGAGCAAATTTTTGTCAACTACTCCAATAGAGGACTAATATCTATAATATACAGAGAACTCAGAAACTCACCACTAAAACAACAAACAAGTGGCCGGGCATGGTGGTGCACGCTTGTAATCCCTGTGTTTGGGAGGCAGAGACAGGAGGATTGTGCAGGTTCGAAGCCAGCTGTGCGCACTGGCTTAGGAGACCCTGTTTCCAAATAAAAAATGTAAAAATAGGTCTGGGAGTGTAGCCCAGAGGTAGAAGGGCTTCCAGGAACCCCAATACCACCAAAATAATAATAATAATAATAAGTGAATCAAAAAATGGGCAAGTGAAATAAAAAGACATTTCACAAGAGAAGAAATTCAAATGTCCCATAAAAATGTTCATCATCATTATCAATCAGAGAGATAGAAATTAAAACTACCCTGAGATTTTACCTAACTCCAATTAGAATGGCATTTATTTAAAAAACATAAAGAACAACATGTGCTGATTCGGATGTGGAAAAGTAGGAACTTTAATACATTTTTGGTGGGATTGCAAATTAGTGCAACCACTTTGGAAAACAGTATGGAGGATCCTCAGAAGAATAGACCTACCATATAATCCACCAATACCACTTCTGGGTATCTACCCAAAACTATAGAAACCAAACTACCAAACTAGTGCATGCATATCTATGTTCATAACTGCACCACTCACAATTTCAAAACTACGGAACCAGCTAAAATGTCCATCAACAGATGAATGAATTACAAAACTATGTATACAATGGAATTTTACTCAGCCATAAAGAACAAAATTATGTCATTTGTGGGGAAATGGATAAAACTGGAGAACATTATGCTAAGTGAGATTAGTCAGTCATAAAAAGTAAAAAACCAGATGCTTTCCCTAATATGGGAAAGCTAGGGGGAAAAACCATCAGAGGAGAAACTCTAGACAAGGAAGAAAAAAAAAACAGATGAGCAAAAAAGGCGACCTACTAAGGGGGATAAGAGGAGGAAGAGGAAAATTCCCTAATGTACATGATGTACATTCACAAACATATCAAAGTCAATCACTAAGCCAAACATGAGGAGGAGGGAGGGGAGAGGGACTGGAGTGAGAATTGGGGAAGGGCTAAATGAGTGACGTGTGCATGTATGCCTCCACCATCTTGTACGCCACTAAGATGTATGACTACAGTGCACTAATAGAAAAATTTAAAAAATAAAGATATGTCTTCTTTTCACTATTAATTTCACAGATATTAAGGTGGAAAATATTAATTATGGAAAACATTAAGAAGTAAAAGGATTTTGATATGATTGACTGCAGCACCACTTGGTAGTGGAAAACAATTCCATAAGCCAGCTGTCTTAGTGTGGGGATCAATGTCACAGGGAAGATTCTATTACATTCCCTTTAGACCTAAAATTCCAATTTCTAAACTTTCCAGGTAAAAGTAAGTGGAACTGAATGAAAGAAGATGCCTTCCAGAACTTCATCCAGGTATGAAAGGGTTTCAGGCCAATTTCTGAAGTGTACATTTGGGCAGCCAAAAATTAACTTTTATGTGCAAGCATTACACATCAGTGTCAGCTTAGGACAGAGGTGGTGTCTGATTGAAGCGTGCCTGAATGTGATTCTCATACTTTGATTTATGGTAATTTTTTTTTTGTGGTCCTAGGGGTGGAAGCCAGAGGTTTTCTACCTCTGGGATATACTCCCAGACCTATTTTTTATATTTGTTTGGAAACACTAAGTTGCCGAGAGCCTCACTAAGTAGCAGAGGCTGGCTTCAAACCTGTGCGATCCTCCTGTCTCAGCCTCCCAAGCACAGGGATTACAAGCCTGCGCCACCATGCGTGGAATGGTATGTCTTTTTAAAGTGAGTATTTTGACTCTGTTGACTAGAACACTAATTTTGTTGTTGTTGTTGATGACATGTGGAGCCTTGAACATTGTCCCACAATATCTAAAAAACAAACCCTGCCATGGCTTTGCACTGTGAAATGAGATGAGAATGTAAAGATTAACGTGGTCTGAGAGTGTCCAGTGTTAAAAAAAAAAAAAAAAGAGGAAGGGAGAACTTAAAAGTAAGAAAGCAGATTTTTTTCTGAGTGCCTATTTTCTGGGGAATTTCTGCCAATCACACAGGGCTGCCCCATCAATCCCAGCACACCTCCCTCGATTTCCTGCAGTGTATCATTCCTAGATAATTGTTGTTCCAGAAGGATGAGAAAGTATGTACTTTTCTCGGGATGACAAAATATTACATTCACAGGATACATTGCCAAAATAAGAATGATGGCAGATTCTTGCAAGAGAAGTGTTTAGAATTGGGAGAATATGCTATACCGTGCTTTATTTGATTTCTCTCTAAATTTTGAAGCACAATTTATTTGTAATGTTCTCTTTATCCAGCAGTTAAAATTAATGCCCATGTGCAGGGAAGTCTTTTTTTTTTTCTTTTTGCGGCCCTGGGGATTGAACCCAGGGACATCTACCACCAAGCTACACCTCCACCTCTTTTATTTATTCTTTACTTTTTTTTTTTTTTTTTTTTTGGTGGTACTGGGGGTGGATCCCAGAGGCTTTCTACCTCCGGGCTATACTCCCGGATCTATTTTATATTTTATTTGGAGACAGGGTCTCACTAAGTTGCTGAGAGCCTCACTAAGTAGCTGAGGCTGGCTTCGAACCTATGCCATCCTCCTGTCTCAGCCTCCCAGGGAAGTCTTTTACCACTGATAACTTTCAACATCCTGTCTCACTGCCTCAAAACTGCTTCCACCAGTGTTAGAAATTTGAATTGCTTTTAAAATAGTTTTCTTCTGACATCAGGAAAGTTCTTGACCATAATTAAATGCTTACTAATAATGGAATCTATTTTTTCTATAAAACCTGAGTATTCTACATGTAGATTAAGAATTATTTTATATGTGGTACCAGAGATTGAACCCAGAGGTGCTCTACCTCTGAATAATACCATCAGCCCTAATTTAATTTCTTATTTTAAAAGAGGATCTGGCCTCAAGCTTGCCATCCTCCTATCTGTCTCAGCCTCCCAGGTACTGGGTCTATTGGCATGAGCCACTGCACACAACTCATGTTGAGAATTGTATATTCTATATGTACTAGTTCTATGGGAAACCCAGACAGAGGTATGCTATCCTGGAATCTGTAGTCTACGAAACTCAAATTCATGGCTCCTTTGTTTGCCTTTTCAAATATGAAGTAATTCTTCCCTTTACTGCCTGGCTGTAAACACATTTGAGAATATTGAGTAGAAAAAAATATATTTTTTTAATTTGTTCTTCCATCAACAATGTATTATGACTTCATATTATTTTCCTTCAACGTTCTGGTAGACATAATGTGTGAGGATAGTTTTATTTTCAATTTAATTGAGCACAAACTGGTCCTATATAGTTGAATGAAATTACACAAATAAATAATACCTGGGATAATACCCATATTTACTGAGCAATATTATCTCCAGAGATGATATTTGATCAAATATGTTTTCGTATTTTGTGTGTATGATTATAGGGATGGAAACCACGGGTATTTTACATCCAAGCCACACACCCGAATTTATTTTTTACTCTTTGTTTTGAAACAGTGCCTCACTGAGTTGCAAAGGGTCTAAGTAGCTGAGGCTGTCTACAAACTGCAATCCTCCTATCTCAGCCTCCCAAATGCTGGGGTTGCAAGCGAATGCCCCCACGCCCAGCTAGAGATTCTTATTTTACAAAAGTCTATAAGGATCGTTAAAGACATCATCTCCTCAATCCTTAATATCACCTACAGTTGAAGATCAACTGGGCAGCCTTGGGTGGTCAATTTTCTTTTCTCCACACTGCTGTCTGGACCATGTGTCATACAAGTGTACGCCACTAAGGTGTATGACTACAGTGCACTGATAGAAAAATTTCAAAAATAAAGATGTGTCTTCTTTTCACTATTAATTTCATAGATATTAAGTGAGGTGGAAAAATATCAATTATGGAAAGCATTAAGAGGTAAAAGGAGTTTGATATGATTGACTGCAGCACCACTTGGTAGTGGAAAACAATTCCATAAGCCAGCTGTCTTAGCGTGGGGATCAATGTCACAGGGATGACTCTATTATATTCTCTTTAGACCTAAAATTCCAATTTCAAATTTGTAATGCTAAGGAAACAGAGATGAAAGACGCCCCAGTTCTGAAAATAAATAATCGTCTCTGCTGTTTTTAAAATGCCCTTTTACCTATTTTTGTGGGCAGATCATTTTTTTAAAGGGTACAATTAGAGTTCTAGACATTCGTTGTTATTTTGTGGTTTTATCACTGGCCACAAACCACATTTTTAGAAAATTCTTGAGACTTTTACTGTCACTGATTTGGCGAGACACTTAACAAAGACACTGTTTCAGAACACTGACGTCAATAAAGTGCGGTATGGTATGGTACGCTGGGTGATGAGCTACTTCTCTTAGAAGAGCACCCTGTATATTGCTCATCCACAGTCACAACTGAGAAAAACTTTCACTGTTCTTAGTTACAAGGGAAAAGCGAAAGAAATTTTAAAAACCAGGATTTTCACTATGACTCCGGGGATTAATATTTCTCATTTATAGAAGGCTTTAAGAAAAGGCTAAAACATATTTGAATATAGAACTCTGGACTGTCTGAAAGATTGAAACCACCTAAAGCATCTGTTGGAAGAAAAGTTAGTAGAATTAGACTTTTGTTGTTGTTGTTGTTGGGCCTCTAATTATATGATACTTTAGAATTCTGTTTTCAGCCGGGCGTGGTGGGCACGCTTGTCATCCCAGCACTCGGGAGGCTGAGACCCGGAGGATCGCGGTTCGCGGACAGCCTCAGCTACTTGGTGAGGCCCTCGGCAACTCAGTGAGACCCGGTTTCAAAATAAAGATTAAAAACTAGGGCAGGGGGTGTAGCTCAGAGGTCGAACGCCCCTGGGTTCCATCCCAGACCCGCACACATACAAAAAAAATCTGTTTTCACATTCCTCAGAATCCTAAAGTTCAACTTTATGTAGATGTTGTATTCCATTTTACAAATAAGAAAAGACTTTTGTGGTATTAGGGATTGAATCTAGGGGTGCTCTACCTCCGAGCTACGCCTTTGCCCTTTTTATTTATTTATTTATTTATTTATTAAGTCATTTTGAAACCAGGTTTTGCCAAAATGCTAAAGCTGGTCTCACACCTGTGATCCTCCCATCTTAGCCTTCCAAGTACTGGAATACAAGCATGCACCACCATGCCAGCTAAATAAGGAAGCCTAATGTTAGATAAAGACATTATTTGTGATAGTGTTTTTCACACTTCTCTGCTCATTGGATCGCCTGAATAGCTTCAAAGTACTGACGCTTCTGTACCAACCACAGAAACTGGTTTACTTGCTCCACAGCGTACCCTGGACTTGGGAATTATGAAGAAAACTTTACGTGATTCTAATGTGCACACAAGTTTGCAGACCCCTTGCAGACAAAAGAGAACTGTGCATTCTTTTATGTGGGAGTTCTTAGAAGTTGTTAATTTTTCTATATTTCATTAAATATAGCTTGTGACATCAATCATAACATTCTAAAAATTGAGGACACATGACCAAAATTCTTACACTACACTTTCATAAGATGGCTCTTCTTTTCCTTCTGGCTGAAGGATCACTCTGATATCTAATAGTATGTGTGTGTGTGTGTGTGTGTGTGTATACACTACATGTGTGTGTGCACATATGTATGATAAGTACTTCCTCCTTTTTGGACGGTTTGACTTTATGTATATTTTTGCCTATAAAAATGTCTACTCAGCCCTTTAGGGGAGGGGAATGTGAGACAGACCGGAAATGTAGCTTCCTGAAAATCTCAATAAAGTGGCAAAGACAAGCTGCAGACCCAAATCTACCAAAACCTGTGACCCCATAGCCTTGATCACCACAATACCTCATATGGCTTCAATAAAATGTGAATGATGATGACAAAATAGTTTCAACTAGGGAAGAGCTATACAGGTGGCAGTCAAATGACTTGTCAAATTGATCACTGAGACAACAGTGGCACTCTCTTATATCCTAGTACACAGAGACTGAGACAGGAAGATCACAGGTTTGAGGCCAGCCTCAGCAACATAGTGAGATCCTTTGCAAAATCCTGTTTCAAAATAAAAATCTAAAATAGATCTGGGCATGTAACACAAGTTATAATGCGCCTGGGTTCAATGCCCAGGAGTTAAAATATTAACCATTGAAGCTTGTTTTGACTTAAATTTCTTTGCTGTGGTATCTGGCTCCCCTTCATTGTATCTCATAACTGGATGTCTGATACTGCCATTTCTCAGCACACATCAATGTGTTCTCATAGACCATGTGTTCATTTAACAGTGGAAGGGAACAAAAGAAGCTACTGTTATTTGAAATGTCTGTCATTAACAACTGAGATCCTTCTTAATTATGCACAGAAGGTAGACTTAAATATAGACAAAGTTCAGTCAAAACAAAGCACAAAACTTTATGAGAACATTGGCAATGACATCTTCTGATACCCAGAGTAGCTGAGCAGAAGCAGGAGGCATCCTGTGAACTTCACTACAGCATGCTCAATTTCAAGAACTTTTTGCTATTCCATTTTTCCTATTAATACCAAAATTGTTTTTGAAAAAACTATATAGAAAACATAAACATTTTCTCTTTGAGATTTTTATTTGTGTGTTTTAAAGAATCACACAATGTCTAACCTAACTGGATACATTTCCAATCACAGTTGTTATTACCATAAACTAAAGTCATGGGGCTGCAGAAAATATAGTACTGTGTAAAAAATTATAGTTGTTTAATTTAAAAGACTCCTCAAATGCATTAGAACAAGCCAGGGGTGGTGGTGTATATTTGCAATCCCAGTACTTGGGATCATGGGTTCACGACCAGCCTCAGGAACTTAATGAGACCTTCTGCAACATAGTGAGACCCCGTTTTAAAATAAAAGAATAAAACAGGGCTGTGGATGTAGCTAGGAGGCAGAATGCTCCTAGGTTTCACACCCAGTACTACAAAAAACAAAGCATTAGAACATGTGTCACCTACAAAATAATTTATTCCCTAAAAAATCTCTAATCCTTATTCATATTCCAATCTGGGAAACACTTGACATGTAAGGGAATAGAAGCCTACTATTAACAGTGATTTTACAGGAAAAAATTAGCACCGCTAAATAATTAATCAATGCAATAAACGGTAGATGCATTCCATGTATAGCTGAAGGAGATGTTTATTTATTTATTTATTTATTTATTTATTTATTTATTTATTATACCCCATGACTATAGTCTGTAGTAATAACAACTGTGATTGGAAATGTATCCAGTTAGATTAGACATTGTGTGATTCTTTAAAACACACAGATAAATAATCTCAAAGGGAAAATGTTTATGTTTTCTATTTTTTATTTATTTATTCATTTTGGAATCTGAACCTAGAGTCATTCAGTCTCTAAGCTATATCTTCAGTATATTTTTCTTTTCTATTTTGAAACAGGACCTCACTAGGTTGCTGAAGGGCTTGCTAAATTGCTAAATGAGATGCTTAGAAAGTGGGTTATAAAAAATATACAAAACTCAGAGATAAAAAGGTGTGGGAGAAAGATAATCATCAATGATAGGAGATACTAGACATAAAGAATTAGGATATTGAGAAAGAGAATTATATAAAGCAAAAAGTGGCCATGATAAAATTAATTTGAAATATCTTTGAGATAAAAGTTTGGACATTGAGTTCGGGGTGTTAGAATAGTAATACAAATCAATCTATAATTAAATACTGATTATTTATTTTGTGAGTATAATGATCATATTCTAATTTATTCTGTCTGGAAAAGAGTAAATGAGAGTTATCAAACATCAAAAGACATTTTTTTCCACAGTAATGCATTAAATGGGGCATTGGAGAAACATTATCAGAATTTCTGGAAAGAAGTTTATGACCCAGTAATCCTAGCCTCCGCCAAGTCAACATTTAGTAGTGAGGAAAGCAGGACCTTCTCAGACACAAAATGACTCAGAAAATACGTGACCCATTTATCTGTCTTGAAAAAATTACTCAATGAAGTGCTTCATTCAACCAATGAATGAATCAAAACCAAGAAACTACCTCAATTTGAGGGATGTGTGGTTCAAAACAAAGGACTGTGAGTAAGGAACTCCATGCAGAGCTGCTGTCTGAGTAACTGTAAGTACAGTCACAGAACTTGACAAATGCCAAAAAATGATGCTTGGATGGTAGGAAACATACTGCCTGAAAATAAATTAATGGTACTGAACAGTTTTATTTCAGTGTTTTCTCACAGTGGCAGGACTGCGGGAAAGGGCAGGAATGAAAATAGGTTCTAAACTCCTTCACATGGAGGAAAGCTACTTTATCAATACTGTTTACTGATTTATTTATCCATTTGGAAAATAGTTGTTTAGCATCTTCACAATGCAAGGATCTGGCTCAAAACTGAAGTGGCAGAAATAAAAGGGCAAGACTAAGTCCCTATGTCACAATGTGCACCATCAAATTATCAGCGTGCATTTGATTTTTGCTTATTTGTGTTTTAGTATGGAAAATAGAGGAAGCAAAGCTCACATACGCATGCATGGCCTCATGGCATTTTGGCCAACAGTAAACTACATATGTGAAGATGGTCCCATAAGATGACACCTAGAGCTGAAACATTTCTATCCCTTAGTGGTACTGTAGCAAACCTGTTACTCACCTGTTTGTGGTGATGCTGACATTAAAAAAAAATTATTGTGCTGGCAGTAGAATAAAAATATAGCATATGTAATTATGCACAGTGCATACTTAGTGTTGATAATAAATGACTACGTTACTAGTCTATAGATTTGCTATGCTATACTTTTTATCATTAATTTAGAATGTACTTTTACTTGTAAAACAAAAGTATACTATAAAATAATGTCCCTTGTTACTCTGGCAACAGCCTCATGTATCTTATATTTATTCCTCTCAGGATCACACTGAGTGGTGCCTGGAGGGATGGACCAGTGCCATCTAGGTTTATGTAAGTACACCTTGTGAGGTTCATACAATTATAAAATCTCCTAATTATAACCCTTGATCTATTAAATAGTTATACCATTTTATAAATCAGTTAAAATTACTTAAGAGAGAAAAGGGTTAAAATTTATAATATTTGAAAAAGAGAAACAAAACAAAAATAAATGTAAATATCACAAATGGAATTCATATGTATATAGAATACTATATATGTATGTATATAGAAAACTATATATATATGTGTGTGTGTGTGTGTGTGTGTGTGTGTGTGTGTATATGTACAAAGAAGAGACACATAAAGTGTAATGACACAATTTTGAAAACAGTTAGATCCCCCCAAATAATTGGCTTATTATCCTACTTCCAGAAAACACATTACATTTTTATTTAGCAACCCTCAATTGCACCCAAGGCTATAACTACTACCCTGGGTCTTTACAGTGCCCTCTTTTAGGGTCAGTACCCCAGACTTTGGAAATATATGCCAAATAAACAGCAATATAAGGACAAGTCAGATTCTAGGCAAATTGTTAAAATTCCAAAAGAAGGAGAAGAAATAGACAAACTGCGAAACATTAGATAACATTCAAAGCATATGTTAAACATAAATGGATAGAAATAAGAAATATGGAAATTATATTGATATGGTTATGATTATGATGACATATTTTGATCTTCAGCAATATCATATATGGAAAATAAAAATTACACAGACAATTCATATAAAGTGAATGCCTTGAAAAATGAGCTGACTGAATAGCTACATACACACAGATTATACATAAGTTTCTGGAATATGTGTAAACACTATATATATATATATATATATATATATATATATGAAATACATGTAAAAATTTATGTATATAACTTTGAAGTTCGTATTGCATGCAGAACTGAAAACTTGGAGCTTAATGTGTTAAATAATTCAGCATACAATTTAAGTAACCAGAAAAATAAAAATTTGATGCAGCAAAATGCAATACAATCTTAAAAAATAATAAACTTTATAATCTTAAAAAAATAATAAACTATGGCCGGGCTTGGTGGTGCATGCTTGTAATCACCGCGCTTGGGAGGCTGAAAGAGTAGGATTGCACAGGTTTGAAGCCAGCCTCAACTACTTAGTGAGGCTCTCAGCAACTTAGTGAGGCCCTGCTTAAAAGTAAAATATAAAAAATAGGTCCGGGAGTATAGCCTGGAGGTAGAAAGCCTCTGGGTTCCACCCCCAGTACCACCAAAAAATAAAAACATAATAAACTATGTAGAAAGAGAGAGCTTAAAGCATTTTAACCTTAGCTGTTATAGGTCATCACTTGAAGAAGAGTCAGTCATTCAACAATGGCTCTTATGATACTGAAGGATTTTTAACCTCAGATTTCCTCTTACCACTCTAAGATGTTATTACTGAATGTAAAGAGACAGTCTATGATCCAAACAGAAAATCTCAAAAGTGGCAAAGTTTACTATACCTTAAATTTCTAATCACACCTCCCTCTGCTACCTTTTGCCTGTTCACACCAGCATGAAAATCTTCACACAGATGATTTATTTGGGGAGAAGGGATTGGCAAACTCCATTCACAAGGAAATGGAGGTAGCAAAAAAGTTGCTTTGATATCAAAATATACACATACACAATGTGGGTAGTGCTGCAATAAATGTGAGAGTCCAGATGTTTCCTTCAGATCCTGATTTTGATTCTTTAGGATATATATATACACAGAGACAGGACTGCTGGATTAGACAGCAGTTCTATTTTTAACTTTATAAGGAACGCTCATACCATTTTTCATAGCCATTGCAACATTCCTGCCATAGGCAACAGCATGGGTGACCCTGGACGATATTGTACTAGGGAAAATACATCAGTCACAGAAGGACAAATACCCGACTATTCCACTTACATGATGTTTCTCTCATAGCTTCGTGGACACAGACTGCAGACAGTTGCTTGGGGCTGAGGAAAAGAGAAGATGAGAACTGGCTGTCCAGTGGGAATGGGGTTTTGGTCATGCAAGGTAAATAAAGTCTAGAGATCTTACACCAATAAATATAGTAGAATTACATATTACAGTACATACTTAATATAATGTAAAATAATACTACATGGTTACAAAATATATATCAAATTACACATAATATACATTATACATAGATCATCAAGGAGGGGAATAAAAGCCATATTACAAAGAGTCGAAGAACAGAAAGTTTAAAACAGAAAGCAAATATAGGGAGTGCATAAATAGTGGTGGTAGGTCAGGTCCCGGGTACAGTAGTACCCATATTAATCACATAAATAATTGCCCCTACAGTGGGGAAGTTAGTCCCGAGGAAGCGGTTCACATCTCCAGGGAGAGCTTTGCAAAACCTCCTTGAGAGATTACCAGTCAATGGTGAGCTGACAAGTAAGGGTTTTAAGAAAGTCTAGGATGAGAATCAGGCACATCCCTGGAATGAGAAGATCTTGTACCAGGAAACAGAATGGGAAGAAACAGGGTGCACGTGCGCCCCTGCCCAGCATGGCCCAGGAGCTCAGCAAAGAGGCATTGTTATAACAGTCACAGTTATTGCCAAAGGGCATTCACCCAGATAGTCTTCTCCTAAGCTGAGAACAGGATAGTTGGAGAGCTAAGCATAAAAAGCATTGAAAACATGAGAAAGACAACCAAATATGAGAACAGAGAGGAGACCAAAGCCATGGGCATGGACCTGACAGGCTTCATCCAGCACTAAGGCAGACAAAGGCCCTTACTCTGGGGCAGCCAGATGAAGGAGGAAAGGTTCATTTTTCTGGGAAGGCTGAGTGCGTGAAGGAACATGGAGTAGGAAGTAGGCGCCCACATGATGGGCTACATTCTCCCATGTTTACGTATCATAGTGAGGTTCTGAGTGACAGAAAGATGCACACACAGTGCTGTGTACATGTGTACATGATATATAATTACAACGCACCAATAAAAAAAGGATACCAATATCACCCCACCCAGCTCCTTCCTGGCTTAGTTAGAAGGAAACTGCTGTTTCCTTAATTCTTAAAGTAAAATCAGATACTGTTCTTATTTTTATTTTAGAACTACTGTAGTTTGAGCTCAATGATAAGCTTAAATATTTTAATTTTTTTCTAATTAACTTAGCTTTTATTTTCTTTTTCTTCTATTTCCCAAGCATGCTCACTCTAGCATTGAAAAACAGAAAGATAAATTAAAATTGGAAAGAAATACAAAAAAGAGAGGGACTTAACTAAAAGGTCAAATACTCCTGGGTTTAATTCCTAGTACCACAATAAAAGAAAGAGAAGGAGAGAGAGAGAGAGAGAGAGAGAGAGAGAGAGAGAGAGAGAGAGAGAGAGAGAGGAAGAAGAAGAAGAAGAAGAAGAAGAAGAAGAAGAAGAAGAAGAAGAAGAAGAAGAAGACAGGAGGAGGAGGAAGAGGAGGAGGAGGGAAAGAGAGAGGGAAAGGAAAAGAAAGAAAGAAAGAAAAGGAAAGAAAGAAAGAAAGAAAGAAAGAAAGAAAGAAAGAAAGAAAGAAAGAAAGAAAGCGAGTGAGCCCAGGGCATTGGTGCTTCCAAGAGAGCATAGCATCCCACAGAGCCCTGGAGAGACTGGTACTAGAGACTCCAAATACTACATGAGAGCACATGGTGTTGAGGGATCGTTAGACACCAATATGTGGGAGAACAAGAGATTGGAAAAGGATGGAAAGTGATAATTCTGTATGTTTTGCAAAAGTAACTTTCCAGTTTTACCCAGGCTAAATCTTGACCTACTTGTTGTACAGCTGAATTGATAGGTCCATTTGAAAAGCAAAAACATGTCAAAGCTGAACCATATCTATCCAGTAGTCATTCTAATAGATTTTGAGGTCAAGCTTTCCTACAGGAAGATGGACAAACTTCCTCCTGCCATACCCACTCAATCCAACCTTAAGGAAATGCATGCAAAATGATGCTTATTTTTTTTTTCAATATCAGAAAATCAAGTGAGAGAAACATGGCAAATAGAGCTTTGAATTCTTTGTTCCAAACCAATAATTAACGGGTTGGTTTTTTTGCAGCACTAGGGATGAAACCTAAGGGCTACACCCCCAGATCTATTTTTTATTCTTTATTTTGAAACAGGGTCTCACTGAGTTACAAAGGGCCTCACTGAGTAGTAGCCGAGGCTGTCTGCAAACTGTGATCCTCCTGTCTCAGCCTCCCCAATGCTGATGTTACAAGGGTGTACCATTACACCCAGCTGGCCAATAATTGACTTTAAAAACATAATTAAATCCTGCATTAAGTCTCTTTCTGGCTCAATAAATCTCATTTATCACTCAAAAAAAATCACCCATTAATGGAACATTGAAAAGTGGAAAGGGTTGTATTTCGTAGCCTAATCAGTCTTTCAACTAGCATTAGGTTACAACCTGGCACCCAATTTTTTTCCAATTAACTTTACAGAATAGGATAGAACTTTTCCCTGTTTCTTTCTTTCTTCTTCCCCCAGGTCTCTTTCCCAAAGGCTCCTGCTCATATTCATAATATTACCACATGCAGTAAATAGATGGAAAAATATTATTTTCAAGGGTAGATGAAGACCATTTGGTTGGTGATTTGACTCCTGCCTTGAGTACCTCTTTCAAGTCTGTCCTTTATTTAACACCAATTTACATTTTGGAACTCCTCAGGCAATTGAAGAAGGTAACCATCTAAACACAAAAGTACTTAGAAATGTCAGTTATCATTTTGAAACAGCACTCTCCTTTGTTTCAGGATTCTCCCTGGATTGGATTAAGTCTGCCAGGAGAGTACATCTTGCTGGCCAGTGACCTCCAGACATCCTAAATACTGCCCCCAAATAAAACCAGACCAACAGGCCTAGGAAAAGATCAACATTTTTATAGGACACAGCACGGTATGTGTTTGCTTAAGATTTTTGCCTTCTTAATTAAATATTTTTCAGCCCCTGACTCAAAAACTGGAAAGCACAATCAAAATGCCACAAGACACATAGTATTTCAAGAATGTCTGTGAAGTGGAAACTAAAGGACATAAAATTATACAGCAGCTATTAGTAGATAATTTTCAATGATATTCTTTGAGAAAGCAAACAATAGGCCAAGAGTCCACAGAATGTGTTGATTTTATTAAACAAAAACAATTGTGTCACATTTCCTAAAAATGATATTATCATTATTACCCCTCACTGATAATAAATGGGTGGATTATTTTAATATTTTTTAAAGTGTGGTCAGCCCTGATTTAATGTGAGATATGTTGTATACCAGGCTGAATCACTCCTACCCTTTGTCAAGGCCACTCCAAGAATGCTGCTCAAGGAAGTGATGGTGGCCACTCCCACCATCCTGGCATTTCTCAAAAGTCTTTTGCACAGTCACACTTATAAGAGTTGGTTCTCTTTGGAAAGTGATTGGCATGAATGACAGTAGTGTCTACCTGCAATTAAGCTTGAAATAAAAATGACAACCTTTATGTGAATTCAAGGAAACCCAGAAATTGAATCAAAAATAGAAATGTATAATTATATCACCCCCCAAAATTTTCCCCTAGAAATAATTTGGACACATAATTTTTTTTTAAAGTGATAACTACTAAGTGGTAACTTAGTAGCATCATTGATTGGAATCCTAAACTCAAGTAAAGCAAGATTGCATTTTTAGGCTTTAATAATTTATTTATTGACTAAAAATTTCTAGCTTATTTATTTTCATACGGGATTGATCCCAAGGACATTCTACCTCCTGCATTTCCCAGCCCTTTTTATTTTTGAAATAGGCTCTTGCTATGCTACTGAGAATCTCTATAAATTGCTCATCCCAGCCTCAAAGCTGCAATTCTTTTGTGTCAGTCTCCCAAATACTGGGATTACAAGTGTATATCCCCACATCCAGATTGTACTTATTTCTTAAATAATGTTTTATTAGCGATGATTTTAAAAAATCTCTGAGAATATGTCTTGAGATGCATTTTCCATCACAGTCAACATAAGATTCATCATTTCAAATGCTCAGGCCAAAGTCTGTAGAGTACTTGGTTCCTTTCTTTTTCTTATAGTTTGTATGCAATCTGTCAGTAAATTCTGTTGACTCTACAATATATATATATATATATATATATATATATATATATATATATATATATATGGTGTTGTAACATTCTCCCTGCTATCTATCACATTATCTCTGTTTATGTTGATAGACGTTATAGTTTCTTGGAAGATTATAAGAAGCATGGGTTTTAGAGAGCTTATGAGGAGCTCAGTTAAGGCCAAGATTTAAGACTCTCACGAAAGATATCAAGGCATTTATTAGATATTGAAATAGTCACTGATGATATTAAGGTGCTTATTAGATATTGAAATAGAAATGCCGTGTGGTAAATAGGGTGTAAGAGATCAGATTTCAGAGAAGACATCCAGGCTGAAAACATACATGTGGGAGTCAGTCAACAAAGAGGGCTTAGGCCATAAAACTGAATGAGAACCTCAAGGGAGTAGGTATTGTTCAATTGGAAGAGACCTTGAGTACTGAGTCCTGGAGCAATTTAGTACTAAAAGTTCAAGGGGACAAATGAAAAGAAGCAGACACAATGGGAAAGAGAAACCAGTAAGTTAGAAGAAATCCCAGTGAGTTCAAAGAAATCCCAGGAAAACCAATGACGTCAAAGCCTAGTCAAGAAGTGTTTCAAGAAGAGAACGCTCAGGGATGAGGAACTTACTTGGAATGTGAAGCCCTGGGTTTAATTGTCAGAAGAAGAAAACACCAATGCTCTCTATAAATCAACTGAGCAAAGTTGAATTTGAAGGTTAGAAGTCCTATGACCTAGACAAGAGCAATTTCATTGATGAAATCAAAGGCTAGGTCCAAGAGAATTCAAGACAGAAAGGAAGAAGGATTGAAACAACAGATAGGCAATCATCTCCAGAGATTATTCTGTACTGAGTTGCAGAGTTATATTATACTAGCCAGAGGGAGTTTGGATTCAGTAAGAGATTATTTTAATGAATAAAATTAGCACATACTGGGCACAGTGGCCCACACCTGTAATCCCAGTATTTGGGAGGCTGAGGAGACAGGACAACCACAGGCTTGAGGCCTGCATGCTATCACTTAGCAAGACTTTGTTTCAGAAGAGCTGGGATATAACTTGAAGGTAGAATGTTCCTGGGTTAAATTCTCGGTACCATAGAAAAGTACCAAACAAAAAGAAAAATAAATTAGAGCATATGTGTTTTTATGGAAAGAATCCTGTAAGGAAAGAAACAGTTAATATAAGAAAAACAATATAAAAACTGGAGTCTTTTTTTTAAAGGTTGAAAGAGAATATAATCTATTTAAAAAGTAGAAATACTTGTTTTGGATGCACAGTGGAAAATTATTAGAAATAGGGGGATAAAGAGGTACTCAGGTTGATAGGTTAATAATATTTGTGAAGATGCATGATTCTGCAATTTCCCATCTGATTGCTTCTGTTTTGGCAAGGGTATGGAAAGCAAAGGTGGTTGCCTGAATATGAGCTCAGAGTTTCAAGATAGAGAAAAAGCCGTGGACAGAGGCCTGGATGAGGAAGAGCAAATAGCCAAGGAAGATGAACAGAAGCTACTCAGTGAAAGAAAGACCCGCAGAAGTTAATGGTCAGGAACATGAGTACCCAAGTACAGCTCCGGTATTTTCTGTCCAGTGTTCATCTGCACCGGTTCAGAAGTTTAGTATGGGAACAGATGAACTTACTGCAAAATGGGGTTTTGACTAAAGCAAGAGAGGTCAAGGAATTTGAAGGTATACAAAAGCGTGTCATGATTGGCCATTGAATTAATCTGATAATGGAGGAAAGTAAGATTTTTAAAATGGCAAAGATGATGAATTATGGGTCCTTGAAGCAGTGAATGGTTGATAAGACTTTTAGTGCTTTTCATCTGTGTGCTGAAAAGATTAGAGAGCACAGCACATGAATAGCTCATTAATGTTTAATATGCTGTCCCTGAAATTCAGTTGTATAAGACAAGCATTTTATTACATCTCTTGATTACTGTGAGACAGAATAGATATCAGGGATTTGCCCTGCACCTGACTGTTTTCACCATATGCGGTGCTTACTCAAAAATGTGGCATTCACTGGATAGATACTTTAGTCTGAACAGTGTCAGAGAGCTCAAGCCACATGCCTGGTGCCTTTATGGGGCGAGATAGAAGTCTGATCTCAGATGGCCAACTCCTACTCCTTGTGTAGCTTCTGAAGAAGGGTTATGAGCCTTGTTACTTGGTAGTTCGGTGACTCAAAACTAATGCTTCAAGAAGCATAAAGCAGAAGCTCTCAGTTTCTTAAGGTCAGGTGCTGAAAAGCTATCGTTCACTTCTGCCATACACTACAGGTCACATCTGTCTCAGGGCCAGCCAAGGCTCAAAGGAGAGGAGATGGATGTGGTCCCTTGACAGGCAGAGTACCAGAACTAATTAGGATCATCTTTGATTTGCTCTAACAGTGACCTAAACTTTTCGTGGCAAGTGAGAGAAACAGCCAGAAAACTTACTACAATTAATTTCAATGAGAGAGAAATCAGAGGCTACAACATAACTGCTCGTGGCTAAAATGGATGAAGGTCTTGTCAATGGTAGATGGAGTTCATGGACTTTCCTTTGACCTCCTCCAAGATAAGGCTTCAGGAAAGGTAACCCTTGTGGATTTTGTATCTACAATTCCATGTCCTCAGATTTAACAAACTGACATTGGGAAGTAGAAAAGGAGAAAGGAAGGAGGAAGGAAGGAAGGAAGGAAGGAAAAAAGGGAGAAAAGTTTCACTTGTATTAAACATTTCTGGTCATTTTTCTCCAAACGATACAATATAAAACTATCCTCATAGTATTTATATTGTAATGAGTTATACAAGTGATTTAGACATGATTTAAAGTGCACAAGAGGATATGATAGATTGAATAAAATCACTATACCACTTTATGTAAGAGATGTGAACATCTGCGGTATTTTCAGGAGAGGAAGAGGGGAGTTATCTGGGAACCAAACCCACACACTAGGATACAAAGGGATTAATGCACTCTTTTTTTTTTTTTTTTTTTTTTTTTGGTGGTACTAGAGATTGAACTTAGGGGCATTCTACCTTCAAGATATACCCCCAGATCATTTTTTAATTATTTATTTTGGAACAGGGTCTCCCTAAATTGCAGAGGGCCTTACTAAGTAGCTGAGGCTGGCTGTGAACCTATGATTCTCCTGTCTCAGCCTCCCAAGTACTGGGATTACAAGCGTGTGCTACAATGTCTGGCAAGTGCACTCCTTTTTGAAAACCTCCCACTAAAAGACATGAACTGTATAACATTGTTTAGGTTGAAACTGCTTCTTAGGTTGAAACTGTGCTTATTCTTCTATCTATATCTTGTTACTTTTATATTTTATTTTGCTTCATTTTGTTTTAAAATACAGTTTTCTACATCAGACTTTTCATGTATGGACTATAATTTATATTATGTGTATTTAAGCCTATAGAAATTATTAAACAATATTTTCTTCTCTAACTTGATATATTTTTGAAATATTAAATATACATTCAGAAAGGAACTTTAAAGTATATAAAAACTATGAAAGAATTTGTAGTCATATGTATGGCCAGTTTTCCCAAAAGACCCATGTGCCCTACCTCAATCACTCTACCTCCACAGTTCCTGCCCTTTGCTGCTGGTACAACCCTGTCCTTGATTGCCTTGATTTAACTCCAGTTTACTCGTGGAAGCACACACTTTTAAATATCACTACTTGCATTTCCACACCTCTCTCTCTCTCTCCCTCTCTCTCTCTCTCTCTCTCTCTCTCTCTCTCTCTCATCTCTCATCTCTCATCTCTCATCTCTATCTCTCTGTATCTCTATCTCTTTCTCTCTCCCTCTCTTCTTTACTTATTCTTTTCCATGCTGGGGATTGAAGCCAGAACCTTGAGCTTGCTGACCAGGCATTCTAACCCTGAGCTACAACCCAACATTACCTTATAGTTTTAATTTTTAACTCAATAGTCAATTCTAAAACAGACTCATTTAAACATGTATTTTAATACATGTCTTTATGAATATCTTACTGTTTTGTGGAACAAAGTCCTTTTTAAAGATTGTTATCTTCAGATATTTCCCTTAGCATGCTTTCAAAATGATGAAATAGGTATTTTGAAAGCCGAGACAAGTAGTATTTCTACAAGTTGGCCTTTTTCTGGGGGAAGAGGACCAAGAACTGAACCCAGGGGCATTCTACTTGTGTGCCACAGCCCTAACTCCACCCTAACCCCTTTCTATTTTTTTTTTTTTATTTTGAAACAGGGCCTTGCTAAATCGACCAGACTGACCTTCATCCTGAGAATCTCTTGTCTCAGACTCTCAACTATTGAGATTATAGGTGTGCATCACCAGCCCTTTTAATTTTAATATCTTATGGCAAACTTGCCATTGAAATCAAGAGTAACTATGAAAGCAAGAGCATTTGGAAAATTTATAATGTACATGATGAACATTCACAAAAATATCAAAGTCATTCACTAAGTCAAACATGAGAAGGAAGGGGAGGGAATACGGTGGGGAAAAGGGGAAGGGCTAAAGGAGTGATGTGTGCATGTATGCATACCTCTACCATCTTGTGCCCCATTAAGATGTCTGACCATAAAACACCAATAAAAAATTAAAAAATGGGACAAACCGGTGTTCTATATTAACAATGAGGCTCAAATTCAGTTGTTAATTAAAACATCAAGATAGTATTACTGTGGTTTAAGTAACAGAAATAATCATTTCCATTTCTAGTCTATTTTACTAGAACATTCATCTCTTCACTTAGCATGTTACATCTAAAATAAATATGAACTAAAAAATTGAAGATATTCTATTAATTTTACCTACCACTTGTTGATGAAAGACGTTTTACATCATTGTGCACAGAAGTTTTTACTTTCTTTTCTTTCTGATTAATGACTCAATATAAAATATTGGCATGGATATGTTTTATAAAAGATACTCGTGAGTTCATTCCATGCAAATAATTAAAGATATTGCTACATGTATATAATATATATGCACCTATATATTACAATTGCTGAAATAGTCAATAGTTCCTGCTTTTCTGAAAAAAAAAATCTCTTGTTAATGATATTTGAGTGCAGTGATATGTTACTACATAAAGCAATGTGTGGGAAGATTTTTTTTTTTTTTTTTTTTTTGGTGGTACAGGGGTTCCTGGAAGCCCTTCTACCTCCGGGCTATACTCCCATACCTATTTTTACATTTTTACTTGGAAACAGGGTCTCCTAAGCCAGCGCCCGCGGCTGGCTTCAAACCTGCGCGATCCTCCTGTCTCTGTCTCCCAAGCGCGTGGATTACAAGCGTGCGCCACCACGCCCGGCGTGGGAAGATATTTTATAATATTTTTTTTATTTTTTGGTGGTACTATGGGTGGAACCCAGAGGCTTTTTACCTCCTGGCTATATTCCCAGCCCCATTTATATTTCATTTTGGAAACAGGGTCTCACTAAGTTGCTGAGAGCCTCACTAAGTAGCTGAGGCTGGCTTCGAAACTGTGCGATCCTCCTGTCTCAGCCTCCTAAGCGCAGGGATTACAAGCGTGCGCCACCATGCTCGGCTAATATTTTATATTATTTTGTGTATAAAAACTTACAGAAGAGGAATACAAAGGTCTGAGATTCATTATCAATTTCAGAAAAACAAAGAGTAATTTTATAATATCCTTCTCCAACAGTGATCTTCAGTGTGTGTACCATGTAGCATAGTTGATTATTCTACACATTTGGGTTCACAGTTGGGGGGTTGTTTTGGTGTTTTAGCAAAGATGGGAAATTTAATAAAAGAGGGGGTAATACTAGCATAAATGAACTAAGTAAACATAAATGTGTAATCACAAAAGAGTGCTGAGGGTGAAAAGTAGGCTAGTGTGTGAATGAAGAAAGTAAAGTACAAATAATCAGTATATTAAACCTAATATTCCATCCACAGTCAATGTGCCTGACTCTTCTGAGGAAGCTTGGGGAAGAATTTCCCCAAGGGTTAGCTATTTAGCAATGGAACTATAGACCTCCTACATTAATGCACATCAGTTAGATAGTATCTCTCTCCAAAACACTGAGGAAAACATTGATTTTTAACCTCTATAATTCTTAACATCAAAATTATATTGTGACAATAAAATTATATTTATCAAAAGAGAACTATTATAGTCATATAAAATGTGGGAAAATTCGCTATTGCCCTCATGTAGACAAAATCTTTTTCTAAAATACCTTAGTGACAAATAGAAAATTCACACTTTTAAATCATTTTTACTCTGTGATTCACTACATGAAGATGAATGATAAGGCTCAGAGGGCTCCCTAAAGTCCATTTTCTTAATAACAAATATGAGTTAAGAGTATTCTCTTGTGTCAAAAATGTCACTTTGCTGAAAAATACACCAATTTATGTTATAATTATGAATGAAAAAAGAGATGAACAATGATTAAGGCAATCGATGTGACCAGAATATGAAGCATCTCATTAATCATAGCCCAGCCAGATTTTCACATTAACAACATGCATCATCTTTAATTTCATAGTTAACTTCCAAACCAAACAGAAAAAACATACTAGTAAGCCATTTAAAACAGTTGCATTAGGTCATTGCATTTTCTGGTCAAACCCTTTCCTTTAAAAGACAATGGATTTTTTCATAAGAAACTACTGCTGGTAGGCCTAATTATAAATGCTTCCCACTAGTTTTTGTATCTTCCCTAGAGGGAAAAGTGTCCAACTGTCCTAAAATAGTCATTTATTCTTGAGGTAGCACTATTAGAATACAGAATACAAGATTTTCCACTGTTCTTGGCCCTACAAGGAAAGCTTCGACATTTAATTATGGCATGTTTAATATTTTATGGTGTCCTGCTCTATTAGAGATGTGCTTTTTCAGATTAAAAGGATTCTATTTCATACCTGGTGAGCCAAAAATTGCTTTTATGTAAAGATTTAAATTTAATTGCACTTTTTCTTTACCTCAGAATCATATGATTTTTTCTTTTATGAGTGAATTACAATCACTGAGTTTTAAATATTAAATCACCTGTGTAACTATTGGAATGAACCCAATTTGGTAATGATGTGTTTTCATTGTCATAAATCACTAGATATTTATTTTCCATATTTTTTTAGAATTTTGAATTAGAGGGATTGGCCAGTATTCTTCTTTTTGTGCCTTGTCCTTAACAGCTACTGGTAGCAGGAGAAGGCTGGCCCCAGGAGGAAAGAAGAGGTGAAGACACTAGTCTCTGAAAATGTATCTGAATTTTCTGTTATTATTATCACTGACTAGGTAAAAATTTACTACTAATAGATCAGCATTCAAGAAAGTTGGATAAATAATAAATAATACTATTGTTTTTGCAATTTTCTGTATGATTATAATAACTCAATATATCCAGGTATAGAGGTGCACACCTGTAATCTCAGTAGTTAGAAGGCTGAGAAAGGAAGATTACAGGTTTGAGGCTAGCCCCAGAAACTAAGCATGATTATTAGCAACTTAATGAGTCCTTGTTTCAAACTAAGAAAAAAAAATTTAAAAGGGCTGCACATATAGCTAGGACATAGAAAGCCCTTGTGTTCAATTCCCAGTACCAAAAAAATTAAAATAAAAATTTTAATGTAGTTTTTAGTCCATTGGGAAAACATGTATGTGTGAAGTTGTCTACCTTTCCAGTAAATGTGAACTAAATATTAAATATTTTATTAGGCATGAGAATATTCAAACAATCTATCTCTTTTGTGTCAACTTTGAAAAATGTTGAATACAATACATATATAATAATATATATTGTAATATATATATTTATTATATATAATATATATATTGCATAATATTGTTCATCAGACTCTTTCCAGTGTCTGTAAGATCCAGAATGACTTTCTCCTTCATCCCTGATATTATGCATTTGTGTTTCTATTTTGCCCCTTCTAGCAGTCTGGCCAATTGGACATTGTTTTATTTGTTCTCACTCAAAACCATATCTTGCTTTATATTTATATTTATATCCCATTGATTTTAGCTCATTTTCCCACTCTCTTGTTTTTTTTAATTGTTCATTTTCAATATGAAATTTAAATGTTTTTTTCTATCTTCCTGAGTTAGGTTCTTAGATCCACCTCAAGTGGTTCACCTTATCTAATAAATGAATCTAAGATTTTCTTCCACTATGGTTTTAACTGGATTCCCATAAGTTTGCAGTTCAAAATATCCTTCAATTGTTTTAACACTTGGGTTGTTTAAGATATATTTTAATGCTTGTTTTATTAGATTTTAGCTTAGCTCTGATTTGATGTGGAATATATTCTACATGATTGCATTATTTGAAATCTTTTTTAAAAAATATTTTTTATTTCTATGTGGATCATATTGAAAATGACATACATTCAGACTATGCTTGGTGCCCTCTCCTCCCCATTTCCAATTCCACCTTCCCAACAATGAGTATCCAGGTTGACCATGCTACATTTGCTACATTCATATTTTTACACATATTCAAATGTAGCTCCTTCATTAATCAACCTCAGCCTTCTCCTATGCTTCCATTCTAGATTTGCTGAGGATTACCCTCCTTATCTGGAGTCCCTCTGGTATTTCTAATACTCCCTGGTGTGTGGATATTAGAGAAAACATATATCCCTTCTCCTTCTGTGCTTGGATGATCTCACTTAATGTTCTTCAGGTCTTTCCATCTTCTTGCGAATGACATGATTTTGTTCTTCAGTATTGCTGAGTAGAATTTCATTGCATGTATGTCCCATAATTTTGCAATCCATTCATCTGTTGATGGAAACCTAGGTTGGTTTCATATTTTGGCTATTACAAATTGCACTGCTTTGAACATGGGTATGCATACCCAATCATTAAATGGGTAACTGAACTGAATAGACATTTCAAAAAAGAAGAGAAACAAATGGCCAATAGATACATGAAAAGATGTTCAACATCATTAGTTATAAGGGAGATACAAATCAAAACTACACTGAGATTCCATCTAACCCGAATCAGAGTGGCAAGCATAAAGAAGTCAAATAGCAACAAATGCTAGCAAGGATGTAGGGAAAGAGGAACTCTTCTACACTGTTGGTGGAAGTGCAAAGTAGTTCAGCTGCTATGGAGATCAGTGTGGAAACTCCTTAGAAAACTGGGAATGGATCTTCCATATGATCCGGCTATACCACTCCTTGGTATCTTTTCAAAAGGGTTGAAATCAGAGAACTACAGTAACATGTGCTTTCAGTTTTGAATCAACTGTCTTCTAACAGTGATATTTTCTTTTCTATTTCAGATAATCTTCCAGAATTTCTTTCTATTGCTGTCTTCATTTCATTTATTGACTCTCATTTCATTCCTGACCTTTTTCAGATTCTTTCTTAGTGTCTCCATTTTCTCTTTCATTTCCTGTACATTTGCCGTGAGGCCTTTCATCATATTAAAGATCAGGATTCAGAATTCTCCTTCTTTCATTTCTTGTAGGTCAGTATTTGTGATTTCCCCCATTTCCTCACTTTCCTAGTTCTCATATTTTCAGGGTTCTCAGGTTTGTTTCCCTGATGTCTTGGCATCTTCTCTTTTATGGGTATTATGTCTGATCCAATCTTAGTAGTAGGAATTTAGAGGTACCAGCAGGTAGGTAGTGCTTTTTTAATAGTGAGGGTTGGGTAATGGGGAAGGTGCTGGGTTGATAGGTATAGAAGTCAGGTAAAGGAAAAGATATGATTAGGTTGAGTAAGAATTTAAGTATAATAAGATAGTATCTGGTTGAGAATGAGAGGTTAGATAGTAGGACCCTTGTTGTTAGTAGAGTATTTAAGTATGAAGATATAAAATACCTTGAATATAAAACAAGGAGATACAGTAAGGGACAAACAAAAAAATTTGAGAGAAGTGCATAGATAGACTACAGTGAGGAAGTATGTAAAAGGAATGTCAAGAAGGAGCAAACAAACATGAATAAAATAATAAAACAAGTTACAAAAACAATTATAATCAAACACAAAAAGCAACCAAAAGAACAAAGTGAATAAGAAAGAGAAAGAAACAAAAATAACAAAAATAAAATTAAAAGAAATAGCAACAGTGTAAGAGAAAAACAAAAAAGCAGCAGTCCTACTAATTTACATTTATAGGGCTGGACCCTTATAATATCTGTATGTCTTTTCACTGTGGCATATTCTGCAGTATGTCCAATGTCTCTCACTTGTTCCATAGCCTATTGTCAGCTTTTGAACCCACTCTATGAGTATTTTCACCCCTCTCTCACCTCTGACAGCTTTGTGTTTAGGTGTCAGGGCGTCACACCAGCAGTGTCCAGTATAGTTTTGGGGCAACCCTCTGTTACCCTTTGCAGGTACCTTGCCTTGAGCAGATTTCCTGTGTCTCTGGAGGTTCTAGCTGGACTACTTCCAGGATGGCCCACCTAACCTTAGCCCGCTGGGGTCCCAAGCAAGCAGTTACCTGACTCTCCTGCTTGGTCTCTGCAGAACACACTGTGCCACTGAGGGTGCTGGCTCTGATGAGCTCATGGGCTTTTGAATCTTTTTCTGCATCCTTGAACCCTGGTGTCAGTCGCTTAAGTTGTTGGAACCCTAGGGCCACTTTCTGCACTTCAAGTTCTTGGGTTATTTTTCTGGATTTCTTGGAGATTCAGCACTGGTGTCAGCCAGAGTTGGCACTCATGGTTTGGGCCAATGGCCCAAGATGGTGCCAGTGGCCAGGCCACGTCCCCATCAGGTCAGTCACACACTCAGGCTTTTTGCAGTGGATCTCGCAGTTCAGAGTACTGGATTCCTTCTGCCTTGGTTCCTGTTTCTGTTTTGGTTTGTGAGCTTCATTTATTTTGTTTGTCAAGACACTTCCTTCTCGGTAAGTGAACTTAATTTGTTTCAGCTACTGAGATGTGCTATGTCACACAGTCACCATTTTGAATCTCCTTCATTATTTGAATTTTTTTGAGAATTGTTTCATGTTCAGGTTTTTGGGTAAATTTTCAACATGAATGAGGAATTTACCCACCTCTAAATTGCTGCTACAAAACCCATATCAATTTTGTTATTAATTAGTGTTGATTAATTATGCTGTTTAAAGTCTAGGTGCCCTTACTCATTTTTTCTTCTTGTACTTTTCTGAGAGAGAATTGGTAAACTCTCCATCTCTAATTATGGATTTTTCTATTTTTCCTATTAATTCTGTCAACTTTTCCATTAACTACTTTGATACTTTTGTTTATCAGCTTCTTATCAATCTGACCAAAATATCTAACAAACATAACTTAAAGGAAGAAAGATTTATTTATTTTTAATTATTATTTTTGTGGTACTGAGGATGGAAACCATGGGCATTCTACCTCTGAGCTACACCCTCAGCCCTATTTTTTTATTATTATTTATTTTGAAACACAGTCTCACTGAGTTATGAAGGGCCTCACTAAGTAGCTGAGGCTGTCCCCAAACTGCAATCCTCTGTTATCAGCCCCCCCAAATGCTAAAATTACTAGCATATGCCATATGGTGGCTTCAGAGGTATCCATACATTGTCAGCCAGAACTTCTGTTTTTCCTACTGACAAGAAGCAGAACATCACAGCAAATGGAAGACATAGTTCCCAAGTGAACACCCTCAAGAACCTGCTGCCTCCCACCAGGTGGTACCTCTCACAGTTTCTGCCACCTTCAGGTAGTTCATTCAGTTGTGAATGGGTTAATCTTTTGAGGATACTCAAAAGAGCCCTCATGGTCCAAGAACTTCCCAAGGGCCCCACCTCTGAATGCTGCTACACTGGAGACAAGCCTTCAACACAAGAGCCTTTGGGGACAGTCATGATACAAACTATGACAATACTGTGTGATTTTGGAGTCATAAATTAAAAGTATTATAACTTCTTGGAGACCTTGCTGGTCACTAAAAAATATCTTTATGTTTTCTTTCACCTTTATACTTCTGTTTATTTGATATTTATCCTTTAGCAAGTAGCACCTTTATATTTAAGAATAATTTAAAACACTAACATTGAATGTTGTGTCTGATATATTTTACCTCTTACTATTAGTTTTCAAATTATGTCCCTTGTGTCACATTCATTTTTTTTCTTTTTTTTTCTTTAATTCACCAGTTTTTTATGCCAATGATTTTTTTTTAAATAGAGGCACAAAGAAAGTGCAGCAACTTACCAAAATTGACTCAAAAGGAAAATCTAAATATACCTATAACTATTAAAGTAAGTGAATCAGTTGTTTCAAACAAACCACAAAATAAACATCAGTCCCAGAGAGTTTACAAAAAATTGAACCTAACTTGCTTTAGAAAACAAAAAATGAGAATACACCACTTTTTATAAAGTTAATGTAATACTGATGTTCAAACCAGAAAATAAATTCATGAAGAAGGAAAAATACAAGTCAATTCTTATTTATGAGGACAAATACAAAATCATAAAAATGTTGCAATAATTATATTATTTTGTTACTCAAATTTAATAGTAGATGATCATTAAATGACTCTTTTATGTTAAATAGAATTTCAACCTATTTTACTGCTTTGGCATTAACACTCATGATATTGCTTATCCTATTTACAATGTAATTAATGAAAAATTATAATATCTCAATAAATTTACAGAACATATTTAATAAAATCTAATGGTGAACTGTCTTAGTCTACTTGAGCTACTATTACTAAATACCTTAAGCTACGGGATCTATGAAGAACAGATATTTATATTTCACAAATATATGTTTATTAGATAAATATATATTCAAATTCATATCTGGATACTGAGAAGTCCACGATCAAGGAACCAACAGGTTCAGAGTCTGATGAGGTCTCTGCTCTCGAGATCAACTTCAATACTGTGTGCTCACAGAGTCAAAGGAATGGAATAGCCCAAACTATTTCTGCCTGGCCTTTAGGCAAAAATTCATCCATGAGGTTGGAGCCCTCATGACCTAATAATTTTGCAAAAGGCCCCACCTCTTACTACAGCAACAGTGATGAATATTAAGTTTCCATATGACTCTGGGAAGGGACACATCCAAACTACAGAGCACCAGTCTTTTTTTTTTTTAAGTTATCTGCCTTTTAGCAAATAACTTCCTTAACCTGATAATCCATAAACCTGATTCAAGCAATAATGAACCTTAAAACCATTCCACTGGCAATGTAAACAAAAGAAAAATGCACACAATCATCATTTCTATACAACATCATATGAAGATCTCAGGCAACTCAGTAAGACAGGAGAAAGAATTGGAAGGTAAATGAATTAGAAATAAATAAGCAAAACTTTATCAATAACAAAGAGTAGGAAGTCCTACATAAAAACCGAGATAATCAATTATCAGACTAGAACTAGTAAGAAGATTTACAGGAATCAGTGACCCACCAACAATTAGAAAATACAACTTAAGCCAGGGTTTAACGTTTACACATGTCTATAAGACAAGTATTTTGGAGGCTGAGACAGGAGGATGACAGGTTCACAGCCAGCCTCAGCTATGTAGTGAGGCCCTCTGCAAATTAGTAAGATGATGATGATGATGATTATTATTATTATTATTATTTTGGTGGTAATGGGGTCCCTGAAAGCCCTTCTACCTCCAGGCTAAACTCCCAGACACCATATATATATATATATATATATATATATATATATATATATATATATATATATATATATATAATTTTTTTTAAAATTTGGAAACAGGGTCTCTTAAGCCAGCGAGGCTGGCTCTGAACCAGCGCAATACTTCTGTCTCTGCCTTCCAAGCACAGGGATTACAAGTGTGCGCCACCATGCCTGGTTTGTAAGACCTTATTTTAAAATAGAAATAACATATAGGGCTGGAGAGATAGCTCAGAGATAGAATACCCGTGGCATCAATCCCCAGTACCACAAAAAAGGTAAAAAAATAAATTTAGAAATATATCTTCCCAATGAAAAAAACATAGTCATAGACAGAAATAGGCCAATAAGACATAGGCTAAGAACCAAAATAACAAATATAGAAAACTATATGTGATCTTCCTTCCTTCTTTTCTTCTATTCTTTCTTTTCTTATGTCATGTGTGTGTGTGTGTGTGTGTGTGTGTGTGTGTGTGTCTGTGTGTGTGTGTTACTGAGGATCAAACAAGGGATAATCTATCACTTGGCTACATCCCAAACTTCCCTTTTAATTTTATTTTGAAACAAGATTTTGCTAAGTTGCCTAGGCTATCCTTGGATTTGCAATCCTATTGCGTCAGCCTTCCTAGTAGCTAGAATTACAGGTGTGCACCTCGCATATAACTGAAATTTTTCTAAAGTGTTACCAAAAGACTTTTGGTAAAATAAGATCAATATATAAATAAAAATATTCTCAGTACTTAGGAGAGTTGACATAAATAATACGGCAATTCCACTCAAATTAATATAATTTCATTTAAAATTCTGACAGAATTGGTAGTAGAAATTTTCAGATGGATCCTAGTATACATATGAAAAAATAAAAATATAAAAATGAACAAGGAATAATTTGAAGAAAAATGACTTGCCTCACAAACTATTTTGAGATATGCTTAAAATATACTAAATATAAATATAAAATAAAAATATACTAATAATCTGCAATATCTCAGTCCATCATCCATTTATGTTTTAATATCTGAAAGAAAAATCTGTTCAAACATCAACTGTTGATTAAATTTAGTTCACAACATTTTTTCCTTACTGATATTCAAAACAATGGATCATTGTAACATAGATAACGCCTTGGATCTAAAACATAAACATCAAAATAATGGGGTAAGAAGTCAGATGCTCTCCCTAATATGTGAAAGCTAGGGAGAAAATGGGTCATAGGAGGAACTCTACATGATGAATTAAAAACTATAGGTGAGCAAATGAAGTGACCTAACTGAGGGGGACAGGAAGGGGAAGGGGGAGGTTCCTAATGTACATGATGTACATTCACAAACATATCAAAGTCAGTCACTAAGCCAAACAGGAGAAGGAGGGAGGGGAGGGAATCGAGTGGGAATTGGGGAGGGGCTAAATGAATGATGTGTGCATGTATGCCTCCACCATAGTGTACCCCATTAAGATGTGTAACTATAGTGCACCAATTTTTTAAAAAATGATGCAATACAATCAGAGAAATAGGCTGATAGAACACAGTCTTGAAGAAGATAATTTGGAGCTGGGCATGGTGGTGCACACTTGTAATGCCAAGCATTTGGGAGGCTGAGACAGAAGGACCACAGTTCAAGGACAGCCTCAGCTATTACTTAGAATGAGGCCCTTTTCAACTCAGTGAAACCTTATTTCAAAATAAAGAATAAAAAATAGGGCTGGAGAGGTATAGCTCAGAGGTAGAATGCCCCTGGGTACCATGCAAAAAAGAAAAAATAAGATAATTTGGCAGCTTGATATTTGAAAACATGGCATTAAAAATATTAAGCAATGTATAGCTTATTAAGTAAACCATGAGAACGATTGACTATATTTGGAGAAGAATTAAATCAGACTTTTGCTTTGTATCATATACATAAACTAATATCAAATCTACATGGTAAAATTCAGAGCATTCAAAACAAAATATGAGAGTCTACTTACTATTATTCCAAAATACTTTAAGCTACAATACTGTAGCCTATTATGTTTATATCATTCTTAAAAGGAAGTATATCTTTTTCTGTGTATGTGTGGGTCTGGGGATGGAACCTAGGGTCATTCAACCTCTGAGCTATACCCCCCGCCCTACTTTTTATTCTTTATTTTGAAACCTGGTCTCACTGAGTTGCAGAGGGCCTCACTAAGTAGCTGAGGCTGTCCGTGAACCACAATCCTCTGGTCTCAGCCTCCCGAATGCTGGATTACAAGCTTGCTCCACCAAGCTCGACTAAGGAAGTATATCTTAAGCAAGATACACAAAACAAAGGAAGGCATAGAACACAAAACAAAGAAAGTCATTTCCAATAATAATAATTTTTCAGCCTACAATTTAAAATTTTGGTATAATAAAAGACACTAAATATGAACAAGCCAAAGGTGCAGAGAAATTATTATAATTCACATGCTCAATGACATTCTAGATCCAAAATGCATAGTCACACAGAACATGCAAATATTAAGAAAGGAAAAAGGGGGAAGAAAATGGCAACTATGGAATGCACCACATCTCAGTAGCTGTTAACAAACAGAAATCAACTACTGAGAAGGCAGTAGTTGATTTGTTTTCTGCAGCAAAGATTCTTACTAATGAAAACACAAAAAAGGGAACCACAGCGGAATAAAATTGTAGTCAGAACATAAGATCGATAGTAAAGAGGCTGAGCAAGCGAATGACCTGGTGTGGCGTTTGGCACCATCTCTGGCCACCTGCCAAATCGCAACTGCCAGCTCCACAGTCCCATGAAATTCCAGCAAGTAAACTAAGAACTTGAAGTGCAGAAAATGGCAGCAGAGCTCCAACATCTTAAGCAACCAGCACCATGCTACAGGAATGGAGAATATCCAAAAGCCCATATGCTCATCAGAAGCTGGCATCTGCAGCAGTGCACTGTGCCCTCCAGAGACCTGGGCCCACAGGACAGCAAGGTAACATTATTCCTCAGAAGAAGACTTCCCAGAGTACCTGAAGGGACCCCAAAAGGCTAACATCTGGGGAAGGCCACACCTGAGGTGGTCAGGTTAGAAACTACAGACGCA
The DNA here is from genome assembly GCF_963383645.1 of Muscardinus avellanarius. NCBI lineage: Eukaryota > Metazoa > Chordata > Mammalia > Rodentia > Gliridae > Muscardinus > Muscardinus avellanarius. Next base: position 10,464,234 of record NC_137805.1, on the reverse strand, counting down.
GGAAAGGCCCGTAAAGCCCAGGGTGCAGTACTGTCACAGAGTCACAGGGAGTTGCTTGGAGATTACACTGGACACCCTCTGCCAGTGCAGATAGGGAGGTTAAGGCCCAGGACCAGAAGGTTTAGAGCCCAGGCCCAGAAAGAACAGAGCTGAAGGCCTGAAAGCACAGAGCACAGGACCAGAAGGCAGAGAGCCCAGGCCTGGAAGATGCAGAGCCAAGAGCTTGAAAATGTAGAACCCAGGGCCGAAAAATTCAGAACCCTCTGCTTAAAATATAACTCATTTACCGTCACTACACTGACATTGGAGCACAAAGTGGTGAGAAGCTAGAGAGGGGCACAAACACTCATAGAGTGGGTCCAAAAGCTGAAAATAGGTTGCAGAAAATGAGAGATATAGGAACATGCTCCAGAATCTACTATAGTGAAAAGATATTCTATTAGCCCTATATGTGTAAACTGGCAGTAGTGTTTACTATTTTTCTTCTAACTCAGTGTCACTAGTTTTTTTTTTTTTTTTCTTGAGGGGTTGTCTTTGATTTACTCTTATATTGTTAGTTTTTGTTGCTTGTTTTGTCGTTTCATGCATATTTGTTTGCTCCCTCCCTCATTCCTTTTACAAGCTTCCTCCCTATATCCTATCTACTCTAATACTGCATTTTTCCCTTTCTGTATCTACTTGTTTTATATTCAGGCTATTTCATATTTCCATACCTAAATACTCTATACTAACTGCAAGGATCATACTATATCACTATTTCTCAGCTCAACCAGACACTACCTTATTATACTTAAATTCTTACTCAACTTAATCATATCCTCTACTTTACCATACTGCAATTCACACCACCTCAGCTCCTCCCCCCTCACCTAACCCTCACAATTGAAAAGAACACAATTTACCTGTACATGAACCTGCTGTCACTTCTAAATTCCTATGGCTAAGATTGAATCAGACAGGTGATCCACAGGAAAGGACAACCAGAAGATAAAGATAAAGTAACCATAGCCAATAGAGGAATCACTCAGCATAATGCATATCAAGGTTTAAAAACACATAGATCACAAACTATTGTGCCCACACCACTGAGCTGACTCTTTATAAAGGTAGTGGCAGACAGAACACCTGACCTTAACACCTGAAACCCATCAACACCACCATAACATCAAGCAGAAGGTACCCCAGAGCAACTCAGTTTTGACAATCTACAGGTAGAACAACAGTGAAGTGATAGTAGACACAGTCTTTAAGGTTAAGATCAAAGTGTGGAACTATCTCTCCCTATAGCAATTTGGAACAGCACATATAAATAATGACTCACACACAAAAAGAAAGAAGATACCAAGACAACAGAAACACAAACCCAATAATTCTGAAAATATGAGAATGAGGAACAAAGAGGAAATAAGGGGAATCACAAATACTGACCTAGAAGAAATGTTAGAAGAAGAATTTCAAATCCTGATTTTCAATATGATGAAAGGCCTCACAGTAATTGTACAGGAAAATAAAGGGGAAATTGAGGTGTAAGGAAAGAATCAGAAAGAGACCTGAAATTAAATGAAAGAGTCAATAAATGAAAATAAGACAGCAATAGAAAGAAATTCTGGAAGATTGGATGAAATAAAAAAGAGAATATTACTGTTAGAAGACAGTTCATTCAAAATGAAAAGCACAGTCGACAGTATACAGGAGACATTGAAACAAAACAACCTAAGTATTCGACTACTATGGGATAATATGAAGTGTCTTAACTTAGGGACAAAAGGCAGTGAAAAAGAGATAGAGGCACAGACCAAGGGTATCCATAATCCCGTCAGAAAAATAATTTCAGAGAACTACCCAAACATGGAAAGAAACTTGGATATCCATGTACATGAGAAATACACAATACCATTAAGACAAGATCAAAGAATGACCTCACCCTACCATGTAATAATCAAAATAACCAACATAAAGGCTAAAGAAAGACTTTTAAAATTAGTGAGAACAAAAGAATGAATGACATTCAGGGGCAAAACAATAAAAATAACTCCAGACTTTATAACCCAAGGCTGGTATGATGTAATCTAGACCCTAGAAGTAAACAACTTCTAACTATATTCAGCAAGCTTATTATTCAAAATTCATGGAAAAATAAAAGTGTTTCAAGATAAGCATAATCTCAAAAAATTCATGAATATTAAGACAGCACTAGAGAAAAAACTTAAAGCAATAAATCAAAAGGAGAAAAATGAAGCAAATTTCAGAACCAGAGAAAAGATGAATTTGATCAGCAGGGCAAATAAGCAAAGAAGAAATAATATGATATTAAACAGAATATAGAACACAAAATGACAAGAAACAAAAATCATATCTCAATAATAACACTGAACATCAAATTAAAAGACAGTCTGGCAATGTGGATTAAAAAATATAATCCAAATGTATGATGCTTACAAGAGACTCACCTTACAGCCAAAGATACTTATAGGCTGAAAGTGAAAAGATGAAAAACAATATATCATGCAAAAGTGAGCAGGGTTGCAAAGTTGATAGCCAATAAAACAGACTTTAAGCTAAAACACATCAGAAGAGATGAAGCAGGGCATTTTATATTATTAGGTGGAACAATTTAGCAAGAAGATATAATGATAATAAATGTTTATGTCCTACATCTCGGTGAACCCACATTTGTAAAACAAATCCTTCAGGACATCTGATCTGAAATAGACCCAAATACAATAATATTGGGAGACTTCAACACACCACTCATACCACTACACTGATCTTCAAGGCAAAAAAATGAATAGACTCTTCAGAACTAAAGAAAATTATAAACATTCTTCTCAGCTGCCTATTGAACCTTCTCCAAAACAGATCACATCCTAGGCCAAAAGCAAGCACCAACAAATTCAAAAGATATAATTATCTGCATCTTTTCAGATCACAATGGAATGAAAGTAGAAACCAATAACAGGAAGAATGAAAGAAACTATTTAAAGGCATAGAGATTGAATTATACACTATTGAATGAGGAGTGAGTAAAATCAGAAATAAGAGGGAAAAAATCCTGGAATTAAATGAGAATAGAGACACAACATGCCAAAATTTATGGGGCACTTTGAAGGCTGTGTTAATAAGAAAGTTTATAGCATTGAGTACCCACAAAAAAGGAATATACAGCTGTCAAGTAAACAACCTAATGACACATCTCAAGGACCTAGAAAAACACCAACAGTCTAATACCAAAGCCAGCAAAAGGCAGGAAATAATTAAAGTTCGAGCAAAAATAAATAAAATAGAGAATAAAAAAAATACAAAGGATCAACAAAACAAATGTTGGTTCTTTGAAGAGATTAATAAGTTAGACAAACCTCAGAAAACCTAACTAAAAGGAAGAGAATCAACTCAAATTATTAAAATCATAAATAAAAAAGAAGACATCATCACAGACAGTGGAAAATTCAAAGGATTATCAGAAACTATTTTGAAAATTTATATTCCAATAGACTGGAAAATATGGGAGAAATTGATAGATTTGTAAGCACATATAACCAACCTAAATTGAACCAAGAGGACATAGCAAGCCTAAACCAATAGCAAGCAAAGAAATAAACTGCAGTAAAAATTCTGCCATCAAAGAAAAGCCCAAGCCCAGATGAGTTTCTAGCTGAATTCTATAAAACTTTCAGAGAAGAACTAATCCCAATACTTCACAATTTGTTCTGAAAAATTAAAACATTAAATTCTTCAAACTTCTTCTATAAGGCCAGTATTAAATTAATACCCATACCGAATAAAGATATCTCAAGAAAGAAATTATAGACCAATATATTTGATAAGCATAGATGCAAAAATTATAAACAAAATATTATCTATGTAGATTCAAAATCATATCAAAAGAATTGTACACCACTACCAAGTTGGTTTCATCCCAGAAAAGCAAGGCTGGTTCAACATATGCAAATCAACAATGTTATTCACTATATAAATAGATCTGAGAACAAAAACCACATGATCATATCAATATATGCTGACCAACAGCAATTCATGTTAAAAAATACTGCAGAATATGGAAATAGATAGAATGTATCTTGACATTATTAAGGTAATATCAACAAACCCAAAGCCAACATCATATTGAATGGGGAAAAACTGTAAGAATTACCTCTAAAATCAAGAACAAGGATGTCCAATATCACCACTCCTTTTCCATATATTCCTCAAAACTCTTGCCACAGCAATAAGATAAGGATTTCAGAGGAATTCAAATAGGAAAGGAGGAATTAAAATTATCCTTGTTTGCAAACAATATGACCCTATATTTAGAAAACCCAAAAACTCAACCAAGAGACTACTTGAGCTGATTAACCATTTCAGCAAAGTGGAGGGACACAAAATAGACCTAAAGAAATCATTTGCTTTTCTATATGCCAACAATTAATCCATGAAGAACAAAATAAAGAAAACAACTCCATTTGCAATAACCTCAAAACCAATAAAATACCTAAGAATAAATCTAACCAAAGACATAAAAAGACCTCTACAATGAAAACTATAAAACATTAAAGAAAGAAATTGAAGAAGACCTTGGAAGATGGAAAGATCTCTCTTGCTCATTGATAGGCAGAATAAATATCATCAAAATGGCCATTCTGCCAAAACTGATCTACAGATTCAATGCAATTCCTATCAAAATACCAATGATATTCTTCATAGACCTAGAAAAATCAGTCATGAATTTTATATGTAGAAACAAAAGACCCAGAATAGCCAGAGCAATTCTCAGCAATAAGAACCATGCAGGAGGCATCACAATCCCTGATTTCAAGTTATACTACAGAGCAATAGTAGTTGAAACAGCATTGTATTGGCACAATAACAGACATATATACCAGTGGAACAGAAGAGAAGATACAGATACAAACCCACACACTTATAGTCAATTTATCTTTGACAAAGGGGCCAAATTCAAACACTGGAGAAAAGACAGCCTTGTCAATAAATTGTGCTGGGAGAAATGGCTATCCATTTGTAGAAAGATGGAACTAAATCCTTACCTCTCACCATGTACAGGAATCAACTCAAGATGGATCAAAGACTCAGAAATTAGACCAGAGACTGTGAAGTTATTAGAGTGGGAGCATATGTTCAACACTCCAAAATATAGGCACAGGTAGTAACTTCTTCAACAAGACCTCCAAGCACAGAAAATTAAAAAAAGAATTAACAAGTAGAATGGCATCAAAATAAAAGTTTCTGCTCATCAAAGAAAATCATCAAAAATCTAAAGAAAAAGCCTACAGAATGGGAGAAGATTTTTACCAGCTACCACTCTGATAAAGGGTTAATTTAATATCTAGAATATACAAAGAGCTCAAAAGACTCTACACTACCAAAACAGTAAACCAACAAAGAAATGGGCAACTGAACTGTGAAATAGACATTTCACAAAAGAAGAGATACAAATGGCCAATAGATACATAAAAAAATGTTCAACATCATTAGCCATCAGGGAGATGCAAATCAAAATTACACTGAGATTCCATCTACCCCGAATTAGAGTGGCAAGCATAAAGAAGTCAAATGCTTGTGAGGATGTGGGGAAAGAGGAACTCTTCTACACTTTGGTGCAAGTACAAACTAGTTCAGCTGCTATGGAGATCAGTGTGGAGACTCCTTAGAAAACTGGGAATGGATCTTCCATATGATCCAGCAATACCACTCTTGCATATCTTTCCAAATGAGTTGAAATCAGAGAACTATAAGAACATACGCTTTCAGTTTAGAATTAACTGTCTTCTAACAGTGATATTTTCTTTTCTATTTCAGATAATCTTCCAGAATTTCTTTCTATTGCTGTCTTCATTTCATTTATTGACTTTTTCATTTCATTCCAGAACTCTTTCTGATTCTTTCTTAGTGTCTTCATTTTCTCTTTCATTTCCTGTACATTTGCTGTGAGGCCTTTCATCATATTGTAGATCAGGATTTAGAATTTTCCTTTCATTTCTTGTAGGTCAAATTTGTGATTTCCCCTATTTCCTCACTGTTCCTAGTTCTCATATTTTCAGGGATCTCAGGCTTGTTTCCCTGATGTCTTGGCATCTTCTCTTTTATGGGTATTATGTCTGATCCAATCTTAGTAGTAGGAATTTAGAGGTGTCAGCATGTAAGCAGTCCTTTTTTCAATGGTGAGGGTTGGGTAATTGGGGAGGTGCTGAGGTGATGGATACAAATGTCAGGTAAAGGATATGATTAGGTTGATTAAAAAATAAGTATAATAAGATAGTAACTGGTTGAGAATGAAAGAAGGTTAAATGGTAGAACTCTAGTTAGTAGAAACAATGTTGGGTTGTTTGGAGACTTCAACAATATTTTTTTCTATCCATGAACATGGGATAACTTTTCATTTATTTTGACATTCAATTTATTTTAATACTTTAAAGTTTATAATAAAAATGTCTTTTACTTCCTTATTTAAACTTATTCCTAAATGGTTTATTGAGATAGATTATTCTTTCTTTTAAATGGTTTATTGTAGTGTACAGAGAACAGCTATTATATATTAAAAAGATTTAAGAAGCAATTACTATAAATGCAATATAAAGATACTGTCTTAATCTTAATTCAGCAAAATAAACATAAAATAATATTTCTGACCAAATTGAGACAACTAAAAGTGGAGTAGATATTTAAACATATCAAAGAATCATCATTAATATTTATGTATAAAAATTAAATTGTGGTTGTTTTTCTTTTTAGTTATTATTAATTAGGGTTATATTGAAATATATAGTATAGTCTTAGTCAAATTTTTTTTTGTTGTAACAAAATACTCAAGACTGAGAACTTTACAAAAAAATAGCTTATTTTTGCTCCCAATCCCAAAAGCTAGTTAAAATAACTATATCTGGTTAGAGCCTCATGCTGTGCCATAACAGGGAAGATGGTATCACATGGCTGTGGTGCATGTGAGATCCGTCAGCAACAAATGTGGAAGACACAGGACATGTTGCAAGGTCAGTCAGTAACATATGGAAGAGACAAGGCACATTGCAAAAGACGAAACAGGAAAGTAAGCTGAAATTCATGGCGAGCCTCAGCTACTTAGTGAGGCCCTCTGCAACTTAGGGAGACTTTGTTTCAAAATATAGAATAAAACATAGGCCTGGGGGGATAGCTTGGAGATAGAATGCCCTTGGGTTCAGTTCCCAGTACAGTACTGTAGAAAGAGAAGGAGAGACAGACAGACAGACTGAGAGAGACAGAGAGAGAGAGAGAGACAGACAGACAGACAGACAGACAGACAGACAGACAGACAGAAGAGGGACAGAGAGAGAGAGAGAGAGAGAAAGAGAGAGAGAGAGAGAGAGAAAAGAAGAAGAAGAAGAAGAAGAAGAAGAAGAAGAAGAAGAAGAAGAAGAAGAAGGAGGAGGAGGAGGAGGAGGAGGAGGAGGAGGAGGAGGAGGAGGAGGAGGAACAGAGAGATTGTTGAACTCACTTTATAACAACCCATCTCCAAGGTAAGAAAATCCAGACCCTGGAAATATAGCACTCCTCCATGGACCATGCATTTTCTCTTCAAAAGAACTTCTTTATAACCTATTTCTAGGTTCCATCCCTCAATACCACTACACTGAGGACAAAGATTTTAAGCACATGCCACCACACCTAGCTATCTAGAACCTTTTAATCATAGACAGTGTTTATGTATCTGTATATCTATGTGAATCTCTATTGTAACTGATTTTCAATTTTTAGTTGCTTTCAAATAGTTATATCTAATTGTGGCTCTTAACACATCAGAAATGCCAATAATTACTTTGATACCATAGGAATTTTTAAATATTTATGCTTCTGATACTGTCTAGTGTAAAAATATGTTTAGATTCTTCTTTCACTTCAAATTTTAGTTTATTTATATATTATAGTAAAAAGCAGTTAAGCTAGCCACACACTTGAATAAAGTCAACTATGGTGGCATACCTAAAATTTCAGCTACTTGAGAGGCTGAGGCAAGAGGATCACACATTTTAGGCCAGCCTGGGTAATTTAGCAAGCCACTGTCTCTCTCAAACTAAAATTAAAAAGGTTAGGAAGGTAGCACAGTAAGAGAATGCTTTCAAAAAACATGTAAGTCTTGAAGTTCAATCTTCAGTACCAAAAAAGAAAACAGAAGGAGAAAAGACATAAATTCAGTCTATAGATGATAGACAGTTTCTCTATCTATAAACCACCAGAAAATGCAATTACAAAACTAATAACTACTACGGTGAGATGACAGCAGAATTGAATAACACTATGCAACACCCACAGAAATGAGATAACATTGGAAATAAAACATAAAATCTAAAATAAAAATTACTAAAATGGCAACACTTATATTTGATATATTTGGTAATGTCTTTTAAATTTTTGATTCAACCTTAAGATGATGGGCTTCGAGCTCTTCTTTTCTAAGATTTCCTCTCTGATAAAACAATTGAGAGGTCTTTGATCCCATTATTTTATTTCCAAAATGTGCAATGTTATATTTGAAATCTGAGGCAGGGGTGTTACTGAGTATAACTTTTGAATACAGAAAAGATTATTCTGAGGGCTATTTTTTGTTCAACCAAGTAATGTTGAAGTTACTAACAGAAAAACTTTTACTAATCTGGTTTGCAATTTGTATTTAACCATGAAAATCCTATTTTCTCAGAAAGTTTACAATTGCTTTTCTTTCCCCTGCAGTACTGGGGATGGAACCCAGGGGCATTCTACCTCTACACCCAACTCTCTTTTTATTATTGATTTTGAAACAGGGTCTCACTGAGTTACAAAGGACCTCATAAAGTAGCTGAGGCTGTCCACGAACCAAGATCCTCCTGTCTCAGCCTCCCAAATGCTGGGATTACAAGTATGCACCACCACACCTGGCAACAATTGCTTTTAAAAGACATTTAAATAATATTGCTTCCAAAAGAAGTTTAAAAGCCGGGCATGGTGGCACACACTTGCAATCCAGCAATCGGGAGGCTGAGACCAGAGGATTGTGGTTCGCGGAGAGCACCAGCTACTTAGTGAGGCCCTTCACAACTTAGTGAGACCCTGTTTCAAAATAAAGAAGAAAAAATAGGGCAGGGGCTGTAGCTCGGAGGTAAAATGCCCCTGAGTTCCATCCCTAGACCCGCAAAAAAAAAAAAAAGAACCTTAAATATTTTACCTGTATTTTAAATGTTTGCTTTTAATTTCCCAATTAAATAATATATAATTCATGTGAGTTTAATAGATTAATTAAAATATTGCTGATATATGTGTACTTAAAAATACTCCAGTTCTAAATACATATATAAACTTTGGAAAATTTAACCTCTGAGTTATAAATTTTAAAACTGGATTCCAGGGCTGAGGATATGGCTTAGTGGAAGAGCACTTGCCTGATATGTGTGAGACTCTGTGTTCAATTCCTAGAACCAGAAAGAAGTAAAATATAATAAAATGAAACAGGACTTCTGCACTTTACTAGGTTAAATATATATTATAAAGTTAGCACAGATGTCTTAACAAAATAATACTAATACTATAGTTTTGCTGTCCTAAAGACTCATACTTAATTTCATCTGACAACTTAGTGATAACTTTCGTGGCTATTTTTACTAAAAAGAGTCCATTGTCATTAGCCTGAAAGTAAAAGGAATGGCGCCTCACTTGGGCCTTCTGCGTGAACTGAAGAGTGTTTCCCACTTGAATCGTTTAAATAAAGATAGGCATCAGTGTGATGGCATTTATAGGTATTCCTCTTGGAATACTAACATGAGAGGAAATTCTCCATTTTTCTTCTTCACTCAACTATTCTGCATCTGGCACAAACCCACATATGGGGGACATAAATGCCATGATGACTTTGACTGTTTCCAGCACTTACAGCTTAGAGTTCACGTTTGGAAACTGAAGGTATACTGAAATATTCTGATTGTGCTAACTGATCTCCACATTTTAGATATACAAGCATATCTATATTTCTTTGATTATATAGTAGCATGTTTTCATCATTTTAAAAATCAATATATGGGGCATACATGTTTATATAAACTGTCGTGGTTAGATACGCATGCCTCTGAGGAGCTTATATATCAATGCTCAGGGTTGAGACAATTACATGATAAGGAAATCTCATAAGCAGATACAACGGCAGGCGGGGTGTGGGTACAGAAGGCACCTTGGGGTGTGGCCCTAGAGGCTGCACTTGTATCTTTGGGTCCCCGTGCTTGCTGGCTGGCTGGCTCTCTCTGCTTCCAGCCCCCATGATGTGAGAGCAGAGCCTTGCTCTGTCCCTCGCTCCTGCTTTCTCCGCATGCCTCCATGAGGTCCAAAGACAGCAGCCTTACATGCACTGAACCTAGAACCTCCAAACCTCTGTGAGCAAACAAATTTCCTTTCAGGTTCACTGTGATACAGCAGAGGGGATGTCAACTGAGACAATAATGTATCCTTTAAAACATGCTGAGAAGAACATAAAATATCTCTAAGAAGACACCAAAGAAACTCTACATACTGGCTCATTTCTTAGAAGACTGGGTGGCAGCAAATCCAGAGTGGAAGGGATATTACTCTCCACCCTACACTGTAAATTTGCAGGTGCTGGGACCTAATGAAGTATAAATAAATAACCAAAAAGTTTTAATTTTTCTAGACCAGAGCTGGGGTACCAAATTATGGAAGACCAAATTCGACAGTCCACTTGTTTTTGTAAATACGTTTTCTTGGGGATGAAGCTACGTCCATTCATTGCTGTGTTGTCTAAGCCTGATTTTGTGCTACAATGGCATATGAACACGGCTGTGAGAACCGTATGTATCCAAAGCCTAAAATAGGTACTATCTGACCTTTGACAGAGTCTCCTGACTCCTGGCCTAAAGAACAGAATGAGGCCCAGGTGGCATGTTAAATAATGAACATGCTCAGGACAGCCACAGAAAATGGGCTGGCTAAGGACGCCAAATCTGCGCTGAAACAGAAGCTCAAAATTTTAATGTTGTAGTTAGTTTCAATCTAGAATGATCAGTGTTTGAAGCTTCTGGAACACTTAGCCTCTCCCTTATCAGAAACAGTCATGGAGATGAGCCACAGTTTTGCAACAAAACACAGGCCGAGTCCTATGCCTTCCTGGAAGGTCACAAACCTGATGAGTTCTGTCAGAGAAACAAGACCAGATGAAACCTGCTTTTTCTAAAATGTGCATTGTACTTTAGATAGTGCAATTTATTCTAGAAAAAAAAAAAACTCCGCTATTCAACAAAATGATGTTATCACTTCTACTAGCAGCAATCGCCAGTTTTACCATTGTTTCACAATTAGTACATTATTTTTTCCTTTAAGAAAAATACTAATTGATACTCCCTTCCTCATCCTTGACTAAAAAGGACTTTTTCATATTACCGGGCGAATAAAACTCCAATCCAAAATGTCACCTAACCCACACATTAATGCTTCCAAGTAGCCATTCAGGTGAACTGTCTCTAAGTTTTTGTTGTTTATATCTCTCCCTAAAATACAGGAATACACTTTACTATCCAGCCTTCTTTTGAGCTACTGTGTTTCTGTAGTTCTTCTCAACTCAGGTCTCCAAAAGAAAATCTTCCTTTCAGCAAGGAGCTCATCAGATATGATCAGATAGGTCAGGATGGGAGGGAGACTCGAGGAAAGCTATAATACAGACACCTTTAAGTGAAAACAGCTGCAGTTAAAAACCTACAAAGGTATCAGAAAGCTAAGCCCCTGCAGAGCCTCATCTAGACGCCCTCCCTGTGTGAAGGGGCACAGACAATGCAATGTCACCAAGGTACAACAAAAGACAACGGCATCCAAATGGGTGAGGACAGATGTGCCCAGTGGAAAAGTGAGACCCAACATGTGGAAATTTCTGTGCACTTTCTGACTCTGGAAAAATGGCATTTCCAGATGTTTTCCTCTGGAACCTAAGTCTCCTTCCTGTTTTTGTTATCAGGGCCTTCCTTGCATGGTGCCATTGCTTCTCTAAATAAACCTTTTATTTGTGGCACAAATCTCTCTCTGTTCTCTCTCCCACATAATATTCCTACCATTTTTTTTTTTTTTTTTTTTTTTTTTTTTGGTGGTGCTGGGGTTCCTGGAAGCCCTTCTACCTCCGGGCTACACTCCCAGACCTATTTTTACATTTTTATTTGGAAACAGGGTCTCCTAAGCCAGAGCGCGCGGCTGGCTTCGAACCTGCGCGATCCTCCTGTCTCCGCCTCCCAAGCGCGGGGATTACAAGCGTGCGCCACCACGCCCGACAATATTCCTACCATTTTTAATAAATTAATAGACAAGCATGGAGGTGATGGTAGCATCCGATAGTTTATCATTTGCATGTCAGCACTGACATATTGACGTTTACCACCTCCTAAATAATTGCCAACCAACTAAATGGCCCTGTGCTTTAATTTTCATATTACCTATCAAATTTGGGGACAATAACAGATGGATGTGGTGGTGCAAGCCTGTAACCCCAGGACTTGGGAGACTGAGGCAGACGAATCGCAGGTTCAAGGTCAGCCTATGCAATTTAGTAGACTCTCAGCAACCTAGTGAGACCCGGTTTCCAAACAAAAAACATAAAAAGGACCGGTGGCCGGGCATGGTGGCGCACGCTTGTAATCCTCGCGCTTGGGAGGCGGAGACAGGAGGATCGCGCAGGTTCGAAGCCAGCCGCGCTGGCGTAAGAGACCCTGTTTCAAAAATATAAAATAGGTCTGGGAGCGTAGCCCGGAGGTAGGAGGGCTTCCAGGAACCCCAGTACCACCAAAAAAAAAAAAAAAAAAAAAAAAAAGGACTGATGGTGTTTCTTGGAAATAAAATGCCTCTGGCATCACAAACACACACATAAAAAAATATTAGGATCATAACAGAGAACTCTCCAGGCTTTATTTAAAGTATGAATGAGAGTGATTGGCTCATTTCCATGGATCTTACAACATCACATATTATACATCTGAGTTTGTCTTCTAGTTAGAGCTATTTCATGAGGGCCTAAGGAAGGACACTTTGGCTGCCCACCATCCTTCTTTGGTGACAGTCCTCTAGGATTTATTTCCTCTAGGTAGGCCCAATCTTTTTCAGGCTGTAAATCAAGGTGCCTTGTCTCCCTTGCCAAACTCTCATTCACACTTTAAAAAGCCTGGAGAATTCAATGTTATGATCCTAATATTTGTGTGCGTGTTTGTGATGCCAGAGGCATTTTATTTTCAAGCAACACCACCAGCCCTTTTTATACTTCTTGTTTGGAAACAGGGTCTCACTAGGTTGCTAAGAGTCTCACTAAATTGCATAGGCTGACCTTGAACCTGCGATTCTTCTGCCTCAGTCTCCCAAGTACTGGGGTTACAGGGCGCACCACCACACATTACTTAAGCTGGACAAAACTGACTTCCTGTCCTGGAACACTGTAGCTTTATTTTAGTAATGAAGGGTTGAAAAGATAATTGGGCCATATTCATTCAAACACTGGAATCCCCCGAAAAGACTTGTATAGTTGCTTTTCCTAAGATCCTAGAATTATTTGGATCCTGGAATTTTTCTGGTTTTTCTTTCCTTTTCTTTTTCTCTTTTATCTTCCTTTCCATCTCGTGTACTTCCTTTCCATCTCATACTTTCCTCCCCTGTGCCTGAGCACTTCTAAGAAGTTTCCTTTACACTAGAGTTGGCAGAATTTAATCCTGATGCTCGCAACCAAAGAACCTTAGCGTGAGATTGTGTCACCTACTTTTTAACCTCCAAAGGCCGAATCATAATGTCTCATAAAAACATCTGCACTAAATTGTTGTGATATGAAAGAATTATTCAACTTGCCTAGTTGAAGTTCATTTTTTAATTTCATTAGAAATCAAAACTCTTACAAAGGCATTTTCTTCTACTCTAAAAATTAAATAGTTATGCCCATTTTGCTTCAAACATAATTTAAAATTATTTCATTTGATTTTCACAAAAAATTAAAACAATAGCAGAAAATTTAAAGAGGGTGTTTTGGTTGGGGGGGGGTGTTTCCCACACAAAGAGAGCTATAAAGCAAACTGAAATGTCTTGAGAATCATCCTGATTAATTTATTTCAAGCATTTTATTTCTGGTCTAGGATTTTCTTCTCTGCCCATTCCTTGGACTCTCTGGGAATATTCTTTTTAAAAATATATGACTAGTTCTCACCCAAGATCCATATGAGACCTGGGATACTTTTTGTTGGGGAAAAGGGGTATATTGAAGATTAAACCCAGGGCCATTCTACTTCCAAGCTCTACTCCTAACCCTTTTGCCTTTTTTATTTTCTTTCATTCTAAACATGGTCTTGCTTAACAGCTGAGGGTGTCACTAGGTTACTGAGGCTAACCTCAAAACTGACATCCTCCTATTCCAGTTTCCAAAGTACTGGGATTACAGAGATGCACCAGCAAACCCAGCTGGTATATAATAATTTTTAAATGTCATTAGCTTATTTTGATGTGTAATAAGGATCGAGGGTTTAAGAACTATGAATTTCATCAATATGTAAAATGCATAAAATGTAATGTTGATCTTTAAAATGAGACTTGTCAAGCACAGAAGATTTTGTCAAGATTTGAGAACGAAAATGTGAGCATGAAGATTCAACTACAGTCTCTTGAAAAAACACTAATACTCTACAATTATTTTTCCATCAGAACAAAACAGTGCCAAGTACACAGTCTCTTCCAACTTACAAATCTTTAAAACCAAAGTGAAATTTTCAAACCAATCCTTCAAATAGCATCTGTCCACTCCGCAGATGGCTTCTGTTAGTTCATTTCCCGTTTCTGCTTGGTGGAGTTTATGGAATATTTTGAGAATCAATGGGTAATTAGGGATTTATGCCAATTTTTGTATTTTATTTGTAAAACAAGGCTTCGGCCAGCATGGTGGCGCACGCTTGTAATCCCAGCACTTGGGAGGCTGAGACAGGAGGATCGCACAGGTTCGAAGCCAGCCTCAGCTACTTAGTGAGGCTCTCAGCAACTTGGTGAGACCCTGTTTCCAAATAAAATATAAAATAGGGCTGGGAGTATAGCCCGGAGGTAGAACACCCGTTGGTTCCACCCCCAGTACCACAAAAAAAAACCAAAAAAACAAGGCTTTGAAAACCAATGATTCCAAATACAGTGTAAGTCCTCCTTGTCATGACACCCAAGAAACAAGTAAGAGGAATACTTTAAAACATGTATAAATGCATTCAGGTGAAAGATACATAGCTACCAGGAAAAGCAAGACACCTGCTCTGTTCTTTACTCTTGGATGGGTGAATAAAGGAGGACAATAGGTCCCTGCAGTATAAATCTGGAAAGTAGATAGTCATAAATAAATGTGATTACAGAGCACTTGTCGAGAGAGTTTTTAGGAGGAAGGAACCAAGGAGGAAGGAACCAAAGCTGGCAGCCCTAACCGGTTTTGGTGAAAGTATTAAGGACCACTGTAAAAGTGGCACGCCTACCATAACCACCCATTGACACTTTACAGGCATTGCTTTAGCAGGGATGTATCTTGGCTGTTCATTGATCAGTTAAGTGACTGTCTACAAAAGTCTATGGCCTTTGTCACATTCATTACAAGCAATCAAACTCAAACCTAAGTGGGAAAAGGGATAACCTGAAAAATCTTATTAGAGGCATATATCTGAGACTTGACTCCAACTACTCTAATTATCAAGGATTGTAGAAGAATCAAGAATCTGCATTTTAACAGATGCTTCAGGATATTTTCATACACGTGGCCTAAGGGTAACCTATAAAGATCAATAGCATAACTCCACTGAGGGGAACTTAACTGAGGGGGGAGATATTTCTAGAAAAAACTAAATAACTACTAAGTGCTGCTGGCTGAAGTAAGGAAACCTCAAAGAACAGATAGTGATAAGTAAGTCTGAAATGCAAAATACTTCAGGAACATTAGGGAGGACCAAGAGAAAGGGGAGACAAGTTTACTGAGAACAAACCTAAACTTAAAAAGCTTTGCTAAGCCGGGCGTGGTGGCACACACTTGTAATCCCAGCATTCGGGAGGCTGAGACCTGGAGGATCGCGGTTCGCGGACAGCCTCCGCTCTTTAGTGAGGTCCTCTGCAACTCAGTGAGACCCGGTTTTAAAATAAAGAATAAAAAATAGGGCAGGGGGTGTGGCTTGGAGGTAGAATGCCCCTGGGTTCCATCCCTTGACCCACAAAAAAAATAAAAAAATAAAAAATTTTAAAAAAGCTTTGCCAAGAACCATTCTAGAGGGAATATTAGTTTGCAAAATAGAAGACCATAGGAAATTCCAGATTAGCAAACAACAGCCAGATCAAGAAGCATCATACCAGGTAGTTTCAAAACACCACCTTCACTTAAAGAGAGCTCTAGCCTGTTGTGAGGAGCTCGGGCTCTAGAGCAGCAGCCCTCAGCCCTGGATATACCTGAGATTACCTGGAAGCTGAAAGAAATGTTGATGTCACGGATCCATGCAGAGAAGACATTGGTCTGGGGTAGAATCTGAGGCTGTGTGCTTCTTCCTTCCTCCTGACAAGGGTTGAGAACTAATGCTGTAGAAGTGTTTGCATTAAGGGGTGTATCAGAATCACCTGGAGAGCTTATAAGAAACACAGGATCAGGCTCCTTGAATTCGGACTTGACCTGTTCTCTTGAGTTTGTGGAGTCCTCCAGGGAGTTCTGATACCCACAAAGTTTGAGAACCACTGAACTCTAGTGAGACCACTGGGGCTCAAATAGGTCTTTAACTCCCATTAAATGGGCACTCTGGGCAAGTCGCACGCCTCATCTGTTCTTCGTTTTCCATTTTTGTAAGTCCAGGTTAGTGGGACACACCTGATGAGGATGGCTTTTCATCACTGAGGCCAAAACACCTGGCAAGAATAACTTAAGGAAAATTTCATTTGGGGTTATGATAGCTTTCAAAGTAGTTAGTCCACAATTCAGATTCAGCCAGCTTCAATGTTCCAGGCCTAAGGTAAGACGCAATATCCTGGCTATAGGGCATGGTAGAGGAGAGCTATTCAGCTTATGGCATTCAGGAAGGGGAGAGTGTGTGAGGGAGAGAGAGAGAGAGAGAGAGAGAGAAGAGAGAGAGACAGAGACAGAGAGAGAGCCTCCAAGGGCATGCCCCTGGTGACTTACAATCCCACCTTCCAGTAGTCCACTCAGAGATCAATAGATTAATCCACTTATGGAGCCCTAAAGGTCCAATCACTCTTGAAAATCCCCACCTCTAAGCCTAGGCTATAGCAATGGCCCTGAATACCTTCTCTCTCTCTCTCTCTCTCTCTCTCTCTCTCTCTCTCTCTCTCTCTCTCTCTCTCTCTCTTTCTCTATCTCTTTCTCTTTCAGGTAGATGATGAAAGAGCTGGCCCAACAGCTCTCTCAGCTCAGTAGAAAAACAGGCTGGTCCAAACCCCAGCCTCATCCTATCCACCTTTAGCATGGCTATTTCTCACCACAGTATTTCACAAACCCCAGCCTCATCCTATCCACTTTTAGCATGGCTATTTCTCCCCACAGTATTTTCTTTTCTTTATAAAATATTTATAAAATGTATTTATAATATATTTATTTTATTGGAAGTGCTATGATTGAGCCCAGGGCCTCACTGGTGCTAGGCAAACGTCCTACCAACTGAGCTATAGCCCTCACCACAGTTTGGGCTCTTTAATAAAAATCAAAATTATTTTTCATTTGTCAAACTCATTGTAAACACCTACTATGTGCTAAACATGTGGCTAGATGTTGGAATTGCTGAATTGACTGTCAAAGAGAAAGTAAAACATTGCTACAAATAATTATAACATTAAAATAAGGACAACAATATAAATAATCTCTGATATGGGCAGGCTCCCGATGTGCTATTATTAAAGAGAGCAAAGGGGCTGGGGGTAATGGCATACACTTGTCATCCCAGAATTTGGGAGGCTGAGAAAAGAGGATCACAGTTTGCAGACAGCATCATCTACTTAGTGAGGCCCTTTGCAACACAGTGAGACCCTGTTTCAAAATAAAGAATTAAAAAAAAAGGGCTAACACTCAACTTCTGTGAAAGGCCTAGAAGCCCATCCTTTCAGTCCTCCTCCCTCTGACCATCAGATCTCACTGCAGACATGTGCTGTACATGGGCAGTATGAGCCTGAATTGGATTCACCCAAGATCAACATAGTGCAAGAGAGACGGTGTTTAAGAAATATGTTAGATATGGTTTCAGCCTAAATTATTTGTGCCGAGACTAAGTAGGCTTTAAAAAAATTTTTAATTTTTTTATCGGTGCATTTTGGCCATGCATCTTAATGGTGTACAGGATGGTAGAGGCATCATGCATACATCACCCAACTAGCCCTTACCCAATTCCCATCCCCACTTCCTCCCCCTCCCTCCTTCTCATGTTGGGCTTAGTGATTGACTTTGATATGTTTGTTAATGTACATCATGTTCATTAGGGAATTTTCCTCTTCCCCCTTCCATCCACCTCAGTTATGTCGCCTTATTTACTCATCTATAGTATCTCCTTGTTATCTGTTGTATGCATAGAGCCTTTCTTTAAAAATCAGTCACTTCTTCAACTATGACCTTCATTTATTTCATCCCTGAGAGATTAAAGATGCTCTGGCTGCCTTGTTTTAGTAAAGGACAAATGAGCTAGAACTTGAGGGGTTCATCTCCGAGCAGGGGCTGGAAAGCAGAATGTCTGACTACGGGACCCTGAGCTCCACATTCTCCTGTTTCCCAATAAGTAAAAGACATGTGACACGCAGAGTCCTGTGATTCCCTTCATGAAAATCGTAAGAACACCTTAAGGCACAAGAGTGTAGGCAGATAATGATGGTAACTGAAACTAGAGGAAAGGTATTATTTTTTTAGAAATCATGACATCATCTGAGAGACACATCTCTGTTTCACATGATCATCTAAAACAAACCACTGTTTTTCATTTTTCTTACTTTTTTATATGCTGCATTGTAATTTTACATTATTTTTATATACAGAATGTCAGAAAAATATATGCACACAATTTTTGGTACCCTCCCCACCTGCCTCCCCCCGCATGTCTTTGAGACTGTAACTGGTAATTCCGTATACATTCATAGCATTGTTTTGACTATTTCATTCTTTATGACTTCATTCCTCCCCCCTTTCATAATCACCTTCAATAATTCCCCTGGAGTCTTCGCTCATCTGTACAATGTTGCTCTTTTTTTCAAGCGTCTTTTAGCTTCAACATATAAGAGAGAATATGCACATCCTCATTTTTTGAGACTGGCTATTCTCACTTAGCATAAAATTCTTGAGTTCCATCCATTTTCCTACAGATGGTGTGATTTTGTTCTTCTTTGTGGGTAAAAAAAAATTCATCGTGTGTGAAAATAAAGAATATTTATTTATTATAAATATAATATTTATATATAAATACATATATAATATATCATATATAACCAGCGTGGTGATGCACGCTTGTAATCCCCGCGCTTGGGAGGCAGAGACAGGAGGATCCCGCAGGTTTGAAGTCCGTCGCTGGCTTAAGAGACCCTGTTTCCAAATAAAAATATAAAATAGGTCTGGGAGTGTAGCCCGGAGGTAGAAGGGTTCCATCCCCAGTACCACCAATAATGATGATGATGATGATGATGATGATGATGATGATATAATACAAATATAATATTTATTACTATAAAAAACAAGTTTTGTGATCCATTCATCCATTGACAGACACCTAGACTGCTTCCATAATTTGGCTACTGTAAAATGTCTGCCATGAATATGAATACATAGGTATCATTAAAACATTCTAATTTCATTTCCTTTGGGAAGATGCCCAGAAGCACTATCGCTGGGTTAGATGGTAGTTCCACTCCCAACCTTCTGAGAAACCTCCACACTGATTTCCATAGTAGCTGTAGTAGTGTGCAGTCCCATCGACAGTGTAAGAGTCCTTATTTCTCCACATCCTCACAAGCATTTATTATTACTTGTGTTCTTGATGATTGCCATCCGAACTGGAGTGAGATGAAATCTCAGTGTAGTTTTCATTTGTATTTCCCCGATTGTTAAAGATTTGAGCATATATATATATATACATACCATTGCATTTATTCCTTTGAAAAGAGTCTATTCAATTCATTTGCCTATTTTTATTGAATTACTTGGTTTTTTGGTGTTAAACTTTTTTATTTTTAATTATTTTATTGGTGCACTGTAGTTATGTATGTTAATGGGATACAAGATGGTAACATGCACACTTCACTTATTTGGACCTCCCCCAATTCCCACTTCATTCCGTTCCCCTTCCTCCTTCTCATGTTTGGCTTACTGATTGACTTTGCTATGTTTAGGGAATTTCTCTCTCTCCCCCTCACATCCCCCTCAGTCAGGTCACCTTATTAGCTCACTTATGGTTTCTCCTTCTTTATCTAGAGTTCTTTCCATAACCCTTTTTCTCCTAGCACAATCACAGACAGCCAACATCAACTCATAGAGATAATTCTACCACCGCCATTTTTAAAATTTTCAAACTTAAGCCGGGCGTGGTGGCGCACGCTTGTAATCCCCGCGCTTGGGAAGCAGAGACAGGAGGATCACGCAGGTTTGAAGCCAATCTCGCTGGCTTAAGAGACCCTGTTTCCAAATAAAAATATAAAAATAGGTCTGGGCATGTAGCCCAGAGGTAGAAGAGTTTCCAGGAACCCCAGTAACACACACAAAAAAAATTCAAACTTAAAAACATTTATTGAATGTCTATGAGGATCTCTAGCCTGAGCAAAACCCTTCACAAGTAAATTATGGATAAATTTGCAATAGGGAAGACTGATGAAGACCTCTATTCTATCTCAGTAGATCTCCATCATTAATAAAAAAAAACAATTCTCCACTCAGAAAATGTAAGTCCTCAAGGTGTTTACCACTGGATCATTTGATCAAGATTCAGACTAGTTCCCAAGAACTAGTACCCTTCAAAGGACAAATCCTAGCTCTGTGATCAGCCGAAATCACCCCGCCTTAACAGAGGTAGTATATGGCCATTGGGGGAATTTTATTGCAGTTATGACAGTTACCAGACTATTTTTCTTACAAAATATTAGTTGGATTCATCTCTTCTGGCTTCCTGGGCTTGATAATAAAGTCATAAGATTATCTCTCTGCAGACCACATCTCTGAATACGGCTTATGTAAGTTACAGAACAAGTTCTTCCTTCCAACTCCTTCACAATTCTTTCTCTTCCTTTCAATAGCAGATGATGATATGAGGGTAAGAATAACGTGCTTAGTTTAGCAAATTTTCTCCTTAATTCAGATAGGTTTCCGTTGGAAATTTTCACCACTTTGTAAATTCTTAGCATTTTGCAACTTTAAAATCTCCCCATGAGCCCAAAATGAACCTTCCCGCACATCCCAGAGGACGTCTATCCATTTTCAGGGTAGGTATGGCTTCCTATCCTGCTATGCTGCGCAAATAAGTAGCATCTTTAAGCCAGAAGATGATGAGAATGCATAACCGTCTAAAACAAAGGAAAAGACAGGATGCTATTGCTTGAGTCTTGGTTTATAGGAGGAATTTGAAGAAAGTAGAGGCCTTTAGCATACTTTCACCTTGAAGAACAAGATATGAAAATACAAACCAAACTAGCACTTCCTCCAGGAAGACTCCCCCAAGCAGGATCCAGAAATTATTTTCCTTTCTGACCGAAGCTTCTCATTATGCCCAGAAGCTCACTGTACAACAGTCTCATCATACGTACCACTGAAGGAGCTACTTATATTTTTAATAGTAGAGTATCCTTCTAAACTGGAATAATAGAATTGCTTTTATAATCAATGGTCTCTTTGCTGTCTGGAGTCTGAGTTCAGTTTTACAAAATGTAGTTAACTGAGCTCCATGTTAACTTTCAGCTGACTTTATTCAGTCACCTACAATTAGCAAACTTGGGATGTCAGATGCCATTTCTTCTGATTATGTTATAAATAATGGTTCTCAGACTTGACCACACATTAGGAACAGCTCGGAAGATTTTAAAACTTCCAATGACTACACTATTTGGGACCTTTAAAATAGGAATTCTGAAGTAGGATTTAGCCTCAGCATTTTCTGTATCCCATTAATGACTCTTAAGGCACAGCCGGGATTAAAAAGCAGTATGCTAGCCGGGCGTGGTGGTGCACGCTTGTAATCCCCGCGCTTGGGAGGCAGAGACAGGAGGATCGCGCAGGTTCGAAGCCAGCCACGAGCGCTGGTTTGGGAGACCCTGTTTCCAAATAAAAATGTAAAAATAGGTCTGGGAGTGTAGCCCGGAGCTAGAAGGGCTTCCAGGAACCCCAGTACCACAACTAAAAAAAAAAAGCAGTATGTTAAGCCGGTATTTCTCAAACCTTGGTATGTTCCAGAATCAGCTGGAAGAAATGCTAAGATACAGATCGCTTGACCCCCAAACTCCAGAGTTTCTGATTCTATACCTCTTAGTTTTAAATTTTGCTTTTTCTAACAAATTCCCAGGTGAAGCAGAAGCTGGTAATTTTGGGACAGGGACCATGTTTTAAGAACCAGTGTCTTACATGAATATACTGTTCTGCTAGTATTAAGCTAATAAAGCATTTTACATGTTTACATTTAAAAGAAACTGGTTTACTCCAATGAGCCATTTTTCATAGCATTCTACAGTCTTTAATTTGACAAACTAATGGGAATCCCAGTGGCAGTGCCAAAGATCATGTCTTAATGGTTTCACTTTCCCCCCCCAATCATTCAAGAAATCCAGCTCATAAAATAGGACTGAGATGTTTAAACAAACCACTTATGTGGTACTTAGGTACAACCGAAGCCCTTGTAAAATGGTACAGATTGCAGCAGGGTCAAGAAGTATCTGGTTCATTTCACCGACTTCACTTGGAAACTGGAGCAGCTCGAGAATCAGAGAAAGAGGATTGCGTAATCACACACTGACCATCAAGAAGGCAGAAATTCAAAATATTTATCTAGTTCACGTTTTCTTCATTCCTTAGGAAACAGCTAGCTTCCGATGCTTTGAAAACCTTTAACATTTCTGGCTTCCATACCAGGTGGGCTACATCATAGTAATTCCCTCATGTGATAATCATGTATGTGTCTTGGCATCAATATATCAAATCCACTTTATATTTTTTAAAATGTGTAGGTGATCATATCGGCTTCCAGTGATATAGTTAAACCGGTAATTTTAATTTCAAAATTTTATTAATATGATGAATTACTTCTTGCACTGTGTGCCTCAAACTCAAAATTAAAATGGCCTACATGCTGGAACTTGATCGTTTGAGAGAGGGATAGGGCTGAACTCAGGGGAATTTTGCCTCTGAACTACATCCCCAGCGCTTTGTATTTGAAAAACAGGTTCTTGCTAAGTTGCTGAGGGTCTCACTAAATTGCTGAGGTTGGCCTCAAATCTGCAATTCTCCTGTCTTGGCCTCCCAAGTGATGAGGTCACGTGTGTGTGCTACCACATCTGGCTGGGATTTGATAATTTTTACGACAAGTATACTATATAAAAGAGCCCAAAAGTCATGCTTACAAAGTGAAATGAAAAAGACTTCCATCTAAAAAGCATTTATTTTTTAATTCCCCTAAAATAAAAGCATAGCATAAAAATTCCATAAAACCAAACACAAAGAGAGTGCAAAAGAAGAGAGAACTCGGCAACAGACACACAATTTAAATAAATGAAATGCAGAAAAATGATGGAAGATGCCATCTACTTAGCAGGTGCAAAAAATATGCAACATAAAGTTACTATAAAATGGGGAAATTGATTTTCATGAAAAGTTCCAGAGGGACATGAAACCAATACTAAATATAGAGGTTTAAAAAAGAGACAAGATATGAGGTTGAAAAAGAGGAAGTGATTATTAATTAAAAGTCTGTATACAGAATAATAGAGATCAAATGTCTAGCTCCAGCCGGGCGTGGTGGTGCACGCTTGTAATCCCAGCATTTGGGAGACTGAATCAGGAGGATTGTGGTTTGCAGAGAGCCTCGGCTACTTAGTGAGGTCCTTTCCAAATCAGTGAGACCCTGTTTCAAAATAAAGACTAAAAAATTAGGGCTGGGGGTGTATCTCAGACGTAGAATGCCCCTGGGTTTCATTCCCAATACCACCAAAAATAAATAAACAAATAAATCTAGCTCCCAGGTAATTGGTAAAGAGTTTCTTCTGCAAAGAAATAGAATGGCTGGAATAAAACTTTGAGTCCCACAGTTAAATCTTTTGCTCAAGATCCAAATAACCATTTGAAAGCAATGCCTACCAATCTAAAAGTCCCACCAAAGAATGCATGTAAAGTTGCCAAAAAGTTTTAGTGCCTTGCTCTTAGATTATAAAATAGAAAATGAAGGACCACCAGATATTGGAATATGGTCCCAGCTTAAAAGAGAGAGACCAAAATAAACAAGGATTGGGGGAAAAGAACATCTGGGAAAACTTAGAAAACATCAAACAGAATTTCATAAGAAATGTGAATTGTTACACAGTAAAAAGTAAGAAATTATTATGTCCGTTAAAGAAGAATAGCATGCTGTATTAAAAAATGGAAATAATTTTTAAAAAATTAAATGGAGAGTCACCAACATAAAACATTCTCAGAGGTTGTTAAAGAAGACAATATCCAAAGATATTTCAAAAATAGAAACAAGGGAAATAAAATATATGAGACAAATAATAAGATGTTTCAGAAATTAATAAGTAGACATTTCAGATAAAGTAAAAAGAGAAAAGAGAAAGGAGGAAATATTTTTAAATCATATGATAAATAGCACTAAAAGTAAAAGACATTCATTTTAAATTTAAAAATTTAACACAATAAAATAAAACAAAAAGACCATATCAATGCACATCATTATGAAATTTAAGAATTTCATCCTTAAGAACTGCGGCTGAAGTCGAGTGTGGTGCCACACATTTATAATCCCAGAATTTGGGAGGCTGAAACAGAAGGATCACAGTTCACAAACAGCCTCGGCTACTTAGTGAGGCCCTTTGCAACTCAGTGAGACCCTGGTTCAAAATAAAGAATAAAAAATGGGGCTGAGGATGTAGCTTGAAAGTAGTAGAACACCACTGGGTTCCATCCCCAACTGAAGGTTAGATAAACTTTTAGAATTATGGGAGTGGGGGATGTCTAAATCTACTCCCTCATACAAATAACAAAAATACTGGCAAGGAGATCAAAATTCATCACTTGGAAACTCTTGAAATTAAATAAAATCACCCAAAAAACAAAACTTTTTGTCCAAGACAAATGACAAACTCAGATAGCAGATTGTGTGGCGTTTAACTTCAGGCTATGCCTACACAATCTCCTTCAGGAGAACAGTGGTCCTTCATCCATGACAAGCCAGCACCTCAGAAGAGAGGAGAGGACCCACATCTTCTGGGCTCCATCACAAGCCCCATCCTCAAAGCACAGGAAATAGTTTGTCCAAACACGTAGCTTCCCAGAAAATCTCCATTTCCAGGGTTGTATGACTATTTTTCTTGACTCAGCTCAGCATAAAAATAAATTTTAAAAAGTCTTATCCTTTGGGATTAGTAGAAACAATAGCAACCTGCTGGAAACACAGCAGTTGCCTAAGGCTGTGGTTTGACTTAGTCCAGCTCGATTCTGGACAAAAACAGAAAAGGAAGTGCTGGAGAACTACAGAACCAGAGGGGACTTTGAAAAGCTCCAACATATTTATGGGGATCTGAAAGGGCTTTTACATGCATAGTGTTGTGTATAGAAAAAACCTGGGAAAGTATAAGACTGTAGTCATTCACCTCTGGCTGACCTTTGGAAGATTTGCACAAGTAAGAAGTAAAATCTAAAGCTGTCTTGTAAACTTCCTGAAATTTGAATGTGAGATTTCACACACAGATCCCCTCAGCAAAGGATTTTAAAAGCAAACAAACACAAGACACTTAAGGAAGTCTTTTGACTAATCATTGGCTTGCTACTAAATTACACAAACCAAATGGTAACCCCAAACTTAAAAAATAAAAATTAAAACGAGAACTTTAAAAAAGAAATCTAGAAGTAGATTTAGTGTTCTCACCCTGCAGGTAATACAAAATCTATAGGATTAGTTTCAAAAAAGTGAGATGAAAAAAAATACAAGAGCAACATCAATAAACGTGTTCATAGCAGCTCAATTCGTTATAGCCAAAATATGGAACCAACCTAGGTCTCCATCAACAGATGAATGGATTGCAAAATTATGGGAAACACACACAATGGAATTCTACTGAGCTATAAAGATCAAAATCATGTCATTTGCAAGAAGATGGAAAGACCTGAAGAGCATTATGTTAAGTGAGATCAGCCAAGCACAGAAAGAGAAGGGACATATGTTTTCTCTAATATGCCCAAACTAGGAAGCATTGGGGATACCAAAGGGACTCCAGATAATGGAGGGGAAACCTCAGCAAAGCTAGAACAGAAGGATAGAAGAGGAAGAAGGCTGAGGTTGATTAATGGAGGAGCAACATTCGAATATGTGTAAAAGTATGAATATAGCATGGCTAACCTGGACACTCACTGTTTGGAGGGGGAAAGGAAAAGCAGGGGTGGGGTAGAGGGCGCCGAACACAGTCTGAATGTAAGCCATTTTTAATGTGTTCCACATAAAAATAAAAAATAAATTAAAAAAAATAAACCCAGTAGTACTTGGGCATAAGATATGTGATGCCAGTTATACTAATATATTACTTAAAATGTTGACTTTTCAACAAATAATGATGACATATACAGATAGATAGAAATAAATGTTAAATACAAATTAAAAACATAGTCAAAAAAAGAACTTCTTTAGGGAATTCAGGCATTAGCTTTACCAGACAAGGAATTTAAACCAGCTATTTTTAAAATGTTAAAGTAACTAGGAAAATATGTGTAAAGAATTACAGAAAAATATGAAATAATGTTTCACCTGTTAAAGAATATTTAATAAACACATTTTTAAAGAATCAAATAATTCTGGAGTTAAAAAGCTGAAATAAAAATTTTAATCTAGGCCTCAGGAACTAATTTTAGGTATTAGCAAAAATAATTAGTGAAGTTGAATATAAAATAATAGGAATAATCCAATCTGTGAAATAGAGGAAAAAAAGAATAAGGAAGAAATATATAGAACTTCACACATATATGGGGCACCATGAAACATACCGACACTTATGTAACAGATTGCCAGAAGAGAGTAAGAAAAAACTTTAGGAAACTAATGTCTAGGAACTCTCTGAAGTTTATGAAAATATTACTCTACATAGCCAAGAATCTCAAAGAACTCCATATAG
Source organism: Muscardinus avellanarius (assembly GCF_963383645.1). Classification (NCBI taxonomy): domain Eukaryota; kingdom Metazoa; phylum Chordata; class Mammalia; order Rodentia; family Gliridae; genus Muscardinus; species Muscardinus avellanarius. Next base: position 10,436,922 of record NC_137805.1, on the reverse strand, counting down.
ATCCACACCTTTGCACTAATAGACAAAAGGCAAAAAAAAAAACTTACAAATACCCATATACATAACTTACACCTACAAATAATCCCCAGTAAGATTAATCATAGACTTCAACAGAGTAGGCCGGGAAAGCCTGGAATGATAGCCTCCAAATGCTGAAAGAGAAAATATTACCAACAAAAAATTTTATACCCAGCAAAACCATCCTTCAACAATGAATTTGAGTTTAAGATATTTCAGGATAGATAAAACTTGGATGTGTTCACAGATCTGCCCTAAAAGAAATACTACAGAGTTTTTACAGATGGAACTAAAAGTAAATCAGACACCATAGAAGTAGAAAGGTATCACAGATAACTTTCTTCGTCTGTCCTGATGATTATGGCCAATACCTCAGTCAGTAAAGACGTATTAAAGGAAAAGCATAACAGATCACATCTATTAAAGTTCTATATGATATGGGAGGCTTCGAAAGTGCACACCCAAAGATATGGGAGAAAGATCTATTTTCATCTTAGATTTGATAGGTAGTGGACAGTCACATAGAAATGGGGTTGGACATAAAGGCTGTCTTAATGGTAGTAGATAGAGAGGGAAGATTCAGCAAGACTTATCTGAATTCTTTGTGGCCTCCCTGTGTACCATCCCTTCTTTCTGAGTCTAGAGAAGAGTCCCCTGTGGAATTACTGTCTTACTATGCTTTGTCAGACAATGTAAGTCAATTTTTATGGTCATCCGCTATAAAGAAAAGAAGGGGGTATTTGCTATATTTTCTCAGTTCTGTGCCTTGCTTTCAGGGAAAGTTCTAATCTCTATAGCCTGCCTGGGGAAGGGAGAAGCAAGAAAAAGATGGTCAGGAGAAGGCAAAAGAATGTTTTGTTCCTGATGTCTTCTGGGTGCCTTTGAGTTCAAAGTTCTCTGCATGCCAAACTGCCATGCTTTGGGGTATGACTTTCTGGACCTTAATGTTGTAACTGAAATCCACATGAAGAAATTCAGAGCACCGTCAAAATTAACTACACCAGTGAATACAGAAGACGGTTAATTTGTCACCTTTTGCCCTTCTCTTATGTAATTAACAAAAATAGGAATTTTGAAATTGTTTTAATGGACTTATGAAAAAATGTAATTTATAGCCCGGTGTGGTGGCCCACAATTTTTTGTATGTGTGGTATTGGGGTTTCTGGAAGCCCTTTCTACCTCTGGGCTACAATCCCAGACCTAATTTTTTTGGTGGTGTTTTTTAATTTGGAAACAGGGTCTCTTAAACCAGCACGGCTGGCTTCGAACCAGCGCAATCCTCCTGTCTCCGCCTCCCAAGAGCCGGATTACAAGCGTGCACCACCACGCCCGGCTGGCCCACACTTGTAATCCCAGTACCCGGGAGGCTTAAAAAAAAAAAGGAGGATTGTGGTTCACACACAGCCTCAGCTACATAGTGAGGCCTACTGCAACTTAGTAAGACCTTGTTTCAAAATAAAGAATAAAAATTAAGACCACAGATGTAGCTCAGAGGTAGAATGCCACTGAGTTCCATCCCCAGTACAACACACACACACACACACACACACACACACACACACACACACACAAATATATATTATATAAATATATATATAATATATATAGAAATATATAATATATATAAATATATATAATATATATTTTATATACATATAATTTAGAGCAAAATTTTGTATAAGAGTAAAAATCAAGTTTGTATAAATAAGAACTAATCTTAAGATACCAATTGGAATTCTAGAATAATCACTGAGACCATAATTCAAAAATATAAGTAACAATAAAGGACTTAGTATATTGTTATACTAGAATATATGTTAATACGAAAGAAGTCAGTAATGGAGGAATAAAGGAATAAAAATATATAATAGCTGGGCATGGTGGTGCATGCTTGTAATCCCAGCACTTGGGAGGCTGAGACAGGAGGATTGCACAGGTTCGAAGCCAGCCTCAGCTACTATAGCCTGGAGGTAGAAATCCTCTGGGTTCCACCCTCAGTACCACCAAAAGAGAGAGAGAGAGAGAGAGAGAGAGAGAGAGAGAGAGAGAGAGAGAGAGAGAGAACATGTAGAAAACAAATAGCACATGACAGGTATAAATCCAATTTAATTGTAGTGGGATTAAATTGACTAAATATTCCAGAAATGTCATTTGCAAGAAAACGAGTGAAAGTCAAGAATAGTACGCTAAGTGAGACGGGCCAGTCACAGAAGGTGAAGGACCGTATGGTGTCACTTATTTGTGGAAGCTGGAGATAAACTGGAAAGAGCGAGGATTTCAGGTAAAGGAAGGTGGGCACTGGTGGAATGGGGGAGGGGGCCACGGGAGGGAGGGGAGTCGAAAAGGGAGAGCTGATGATGGAAACAGTTCAAGTAATCCTTTGTTCACACACGAAGCTATTATTGCCCATGTAAATGTTATCTGTGGGGGAGGGGAGCAGGGAGGGACGAGACGCAGGGATGTTGTGTGCCTCTACGTTTCCGTCACTCTGAGATGTGTAACTACAGCGCACTAATAAAAAAAAATACAGAGATTGAAGGAAATATTTTTTGTTTGTTTATGGTACTAGGGAGAGAACCCAGGGGCCTTCTACCTCCAGGCTACACTCTCAACCTATTTTATATTTTACTTGGCAAAAGGGTCTCACTAAGTTGCTGAGAGCCTCACTAAGCTGCTGAGGCCGACTTTAAACCTGCGATCCTCCTGTCTCAGCTTCCCAAGTGCTGGGGTTACAAGCGTGCGCCACTACGCCTGGCTTGAAGAAGAGATTTTTTAAATACATAATTAGCCGGGCGTGGTGGCGCTCGCTTATAATCCCTGCGCTTGGGAGGCAGAGACAGGAGGATCGCACCGGTTCGAAGCCAGCTGAGTGTCCTGGCTTAGGAGACCCTGTTTCCAAAATAAAATTTTAAAAAAATGTAAAAATAGGTCTGGGAGTGTAGCCCGAAGGTAGAAGGGCTTCCAGGAACCCCAGTACCACCAAAAAATAAAAAATAAAATAAAATAAAATACATAATTAGTATGATCTAACTGCAAAATGTCTATAAGTCACACACATTAGATTCAAAGACATGAATAAGTTGAAAGTAAAAGGATAAAAATAATACAACATTCAAATAATAGCTAAGAAGACCGTGTGGCCTATACTAATATTAGGGGGGAAAAGACCCTAAATCTGTTATTGTTACCAGGCATGAAAAAGGACAACTTATAATAACAGAATAGTCAATTTATCAGGAAAATATAACAGCTATTAACATATATGCTTCCTAAAAACAGTTTCAACAATCGGAGGAAGAAATAAGACACTTCAATGAGAACAATCTGAAACTTAAACACTTCATCTTTGAGTAAAACAGTGAGACAAAAGTTTTAAAAAGCAGTAAGACAATTGAAAAGCAGTATAAATTGGCAAGACCTAACAGCTATCACTAGACGTTCATGCTTGAGTCCTGTGCCTTACTAGGCAATGGACCACCTGTGGCTGCCAGGACTAAAGGAATCAACTTGGAGAAGCCACTAGCAGGCAATAGACCTCTAGAATATCCCAGCTTCCCTTGTCACATCATCCCAGGTGTTGTGAAGCAGAAATAAGCCTCCCCTTCTATATTCGGTGTTTATTCTCAACATAGAAAATAAGGAGTAATTGTCAGGGATAGTGGTGCATGCCTGTAATCCTCAAACTTGGGAGACTGAGACAGGAGGATTGCAGGTTTGAGGGCAGCCTCAGCAATTTAGTGAGACTCCCAGAAACTTATTGAGACCCTGTTTCAAAAAATAAAAATAAAATAGGGCTGTTTATATAGCTCAGAGGTAGACCACCCTGGGTTCAAGTCCCAGGACCCCCAAATAATAAATAAATAAATAAACAAACAAACATGAATAAAGATGTAAATGTTTTAAGTCACGAAGTGTTGGGTCAGCTTGTTATACAGTTCCTTTATTTAGAACCATAAACTCCTGAACCAGAGCATGGAAGTAGTTTTAAAGTATCCACTCTATATCACATTGCTTAGGGGACAGAATTTCTGACCCATAATATCAACTCTGTTCCTTACCTATCCCTATCAAAGTTACGGTTGAGACAGAAGATCAACTAACCCGGGGAAATTACACATTTAAGTTTAAAAAATATAAGTGTGGCATGAAGATATATACATATGTGTATATGCATGCATGTATAAATATATATTTATCTTTTAAATCTCTCCTTTTTGACTTAATTTCTTGAATCTCTTTTCCCTTCATGAATAAAACGCTCCCTTCATAGTATTTTCTCAATCTAATAATCAAAAAGGAGAGGGAGATACAAAATAAAGCTAAATAATGACTAATGAAACCTTTCAAATTAATTTAAAAATATATAATTGTTTGGTTTGTTTTGCTTAACATAAAGAACTCCAGGCTTGTCCATGTGGTGACAAATTACAAGGAAGGTCTTATTCTTTTAAGCCAGATCAAAAAAATATTACGGGATCTTACTTATATATGGAATATAAAACGAAAGGAAAATCAAATATACAGAGGTAAAGAACAAAAGAGTTTTTATAAGGGGCAAGAGAGAAGGTAGAGGATATGGAGATATATAGATCAGAAGATACAAAGTAGCAAATATATATGATAAACAAGTTTAGAAATTTAACTTAAAACATTGCTTCTCGGCCTTTCAGCTAAGATCAAGTGTAAATTTTAACTTATAGCATGAAGATGACAGGTAATGTAATTGGACTATATATGAGGTAGATGCTAAATGAATATATTTTAGCTGCTCTTGTCACAAAAAAATTTCAAAAAGACAAAAACAATAACAAAAATGCATAGTTCTGAGAAATGTATTTTGCTTTACTACAGTGATCTTTTACTATCTCGGTGTATCCATGCATTATGTTGTATAACTTAAATATATGCCATAAATTTAAAATACATGATTGGATTTGTATTTGTATTGTAAATTATAATTAGGTCCATTACACATTACTGTGGTGAAAGAGAATAGGAAAAAAGTGTGTTGCTTTCCAAATACTCTATTTTTACTCTGTTATAATCCCAAATCACAAGCCATTTGCAAAGGCCATGCTTTATCTACTGAGAGGGGTTATTTTATATGCTTTCAACACTTTACCTTCTATTAGTTACAACATACTATGATACATCAATTCATTGTCAAAAGAGGGGAAGTGGCTGGTTTTCTAAAAATGTATATGAAGTTGCCTCTCATGTCTTATCTGGGAAATTAATGTATAGTAATCTAAATAAATGAATTATTTTTTTCTTTTAACAATTTTTTTATTGAACATAAATAGTATACATTTAAACTATATTTGGTGCCCTCTCCCCCCACCCCCGTTTTCCCTTCCCCCCTCCCACCAATGGTTGTCCAGGTTAACCATGTCTTATTCATAATTTTACACATGTTCAGATGTAGACCCTCATTATTCAAGATCAGCCTTCCTCCTCTCCTATCTTTCCATTCAAACTTTGCTGATATTTCCCCTCCATTATCAGGAGTCCCACTGGTATCCTCTGTGTTTCCTAGTTTGGGCATATTAGAGGAAACATATGTACCTTCTCCTTCTGTGCTTGGCTGATCTCACTTAACACATAATGTTCTCCAGGGTTTTCCATCTTCTTGCAAATGATATAATTTTGTTCTTTATGGCTGAATAGAATTCCATTGTGTGTATTTCCCACAGTTTTGCTATCCATTCATCTGTTGATGGTGATCTGGGTTGGTTCCATATTTTGGCTATTACAAATTGTGCTGCTATGAACATAGGTATGCATATGTTGCTGTATTTCTCTGAGTTCAACCCCTTTGGAAAGATACCCAGAAGTGGTATAGCTGGATCATATGGTAGATCCATTCCCAACTTTCTTACCCCAGCTCCTCCCACATCACCCACCCTCAACCCTGGAAAAGCTCTGCTGACTTGCCGATACCCCTAAACTCCTAATATTAAGATTGGACTAAGCATAATACTCACGAACAATGGGTAGAAATCAGAAAAACAGGACAGAGAACGCTATAAATATGAGAACCAGGAATTATGAAGAGACAGCAGAAATCACGAATACTGACCTACTAGAAATGCAAGAAGGGGAGTTCAGAATCTTGATCTACAGTATATGAAAGGATTTAAAACAAGTATAGAGGAGGCGAAAGGTGAGTTAGAAACACTAAAAAAGAATCAGAAGGAGGTCTAGAATGAAATAAATAAATGAATTATTTAAAAAAATCTGAGCCAGGTATGGTTGCTCATATCCAAGTACTTTGGAGGCTGAAACAGGAAGATCACGGTTTCCAAGCCAGTCTTAGCAGTTTAACCAGACCCTTGACAACTAAGAAAGACTTTGTTTTAAAATTTAAAAATAAATAAAGTAGAGCCTGGCGTGGTGGTGTATTCTTATAATCCCCGCGCTTGGGAGGCGGAGACAGCAGGATCGCGCAGGTTCGAAGTCAGCCGTGCTGGCTTAAGAGACCCTGTTTCCAAATAAAAAGTATATAAAAAAAAATAGGTCTGGGAGTGTAGCCCAGAGGTAGAAAGGTTTCCAGGAACTCCAGTACCACCAAAAAATAAATAAAAATTAAAAATAAATAAATAAATAAAGTAGGACTGAGAGTATAGTTCAGGGTCGAGTCCCTGTGTTCAATCCCCAGTACCACAAAATAATAATAATAAAATCTGAATCATTTTCTAAGGAAAAAGCCAAAGAAAACATCACTATGATATATTACTTAATTTCTAGGAGAAAAGTATTAACACCTTAGGATAGATCTTTATTAATACCATATAAAGTTTCTTGGTAATTTTGACATTTTTAAATATCATCACAAAAAAATGTAATGCGTTAGGTCAGAGCTTTTGATAGTTTGTGAGAAGCAGTGGCAAGAAATTGATTGGGAACTTCAGTCCAAGCCAACAGGTAACTGTGACTCAGAGGCCAAAACAAAGTCCATGAGACTGACCTGGAAGAGCTTGAGGTTTCCACATGAAGGTATACAACAGACACAGACACTCTCCTTGAAGCGTGCTGGGGTGGCCTTCATGTTAATTTCACTTGATTGGATTAATCACAGATGCTTTCATAAGCTCCGTGAGGACAGGAACTCTGTTTTGCTCACCAGAGGCTTCCCAACACTTTCCACGATTTCTAACTTCATCAAGTGCATAAACACTTAATATGCATAGAGCCGTAAGCCTCGATCCACATCATTTTGCAAAAATCAAAAGAGCAAACATCTGTGACTCATCACTTGTGATTATTGCTTGATGCCTTAAAACATGTGGTGACAGAGTAAACCATGTGGACTGTAAGAAAACAGAGGGATGAGGTCCTGTAGGAGACCCTGAGATGTCCAAATGCCCTTTTAGGAATGAAAGACACTCTTCCATTTGCAGGCGGGACTTCTAAAATGTAGCTTCTACTGTCAGCCTTCCTTGGAATTGCGTCCACTGAAGAAACTGCCTGATCTAGACCCTGCCCCCTTCCAAGCACCAAATGCCTGGATCAAAAAGGAGATTCTAAAGATGCAGCCCCCTCACGCTGAGAGAACCAGTGGCATGGGGCCATCCCAGCCCCCGTGCTCCACTGCACTATGGGACTGCTTGTTCCCTCTGCCAGGTCTCCATCTTGTCCTCTCATCTCTACATGTTGACCCTGGGAGAGAGCATCTCTGATTAACAGGATGCTGCATGCTCACCTCTATTTAGACAAAAGGCAGATGAGCCTCCTGTCAATTTCTATCACTTTATCAAGATTTCTCCCGCAGGAGCCCACACATGAAGGCAATTCTTATCATTTCTATTATTTCAGCAGAAAACGTTGTCCTAGAATCATAACTATATACTTCTTCCTGGACTTTCATTATTTGGTATAGCTACGTTGCTTCCTCAAGCCTAGGTAAAAGTTTAACCTGCTCTCACAAAAATATTGTTAAAGATTTACTGTGTCTTACTAATTTTATTATGTGTTTTTAGACATTAGAGAGTCTACCCATTATTACACATATGGACAAATCAGATCCTAATTCTTCTGACAGATTTCTGAATGACCTTCCTTGGAAAACTCCTGGAAAAACATATTTTCGTTCAACTTCAGAAAATTCCAAAGCAGCTGAAAGTCACGTCAGTGGAAACCCAACTAGGATGCTGCTTTTCCAATCAAAAGCAAGATTTTAGCTGTACAGGACGTGGCAGATCGCCAGGTGTTTAATATCTGAGGGACAAGCACACTGTTGAGAGCTTTGCTACATAATTGACGAACCAAAACCCACATACTAAGGTGAACAATTCACTTCTCTTTGGACACAGAACTGGTATTATGATATTCCTCTCCTGCCCATAAATCACTTTCATAGAACCATGACACTGTTGTTTTGAGTCTCTAGGACACTAGCAACAAGCCTCTGGGTTGCTGAGCAATGTCAGAACAAGGTACAGGGTGGTTTTAGGGTCACTTTGGAACCACCATCACTTTTCTCGTTTCTTTCTCCTGAAATGGCCAAATTGTTTTTGGCCCGGGAACCAGGCATTTGAATTCTATGCAGAACACAGCACAGGCACATGGGTGTTACACAGATCTTTAAGGACTGGATTGGGACATGGAACATCAGCACATCTCCAGATGTCTCAGAAAGCTTGACAGAGGGGTTTTCAGAATATGTTTTGCTGACCCTCTGGGCTGAGAGACAGAGGTTGCAGACAGAGAGAGTTACATGGTCATAGGTGCACAGACACAAGTCACAGGTGCCCAGAGCTTAGAGTGGTTCATGTCTTGTATGTATGCGCCCCAAGATATGAGTGCTCTGTTCCAAGAAGAAGGATGGCATAGAAAACTAACTCAAAGATGAGTAATATGGTGATAAGACATTTCAAAAGGGAATATTAAATTATCACAAGTGGTTTTATGTTATTTTGCTTGTTTTGAAGAAACAGAAAAAAATATAAATTGATATTTCTAGAAGGCTGGAACACAAGGAGCACAGGTTTAAGGACAGCCTCAGTAATAGCAAGATACTCAGCAACTTAATGAAACCTGTTTTTAAAAAATAAATTCTTTTAGCCGGGTGTGGTGGCGCACACTTGTAATCCCCACGCTTGGGAGGTGGAGACAGGAGGATCGCGCAGGTTCGAAGCCAGCCGCGCTGGCTTAAGAGACCCTGTTTCCAAATAAAAATATAAGAATAGGTCTGGGAGTGTAGCCCGGAGGTAGAATGGCTTCCAGGAACCCCAGAACCACCAAAAAAAATTCTTTTAAAAAGTGATGGGGGTGTATCTCAAACATAGAATGCATCTGGATTCAATTCCCAGGACCAAATTCAAGTTCATATTTCTAAATTCTTATATCATATGTCAGTTCTCTTTTATAATTGATATATCATACACATGTTTTTAAATTATATATGTAATTAATTTATAATTGTCTCACTTAATTATCACAAAGAATATATGAAAAAATAAGGAAAGTGAAGTCCTTAGAAAGTCAATAACCTGTCAAAGTTAAAATTAAGTGAAATTATCAGGTATTGTGATAACTTTAAAATGTATAATTCCACCCTTGCACCCAATGTTACATAGGTTGTGATCCAAGCCCTAACTATATTTGTTTCCTCTTGCATATTTTCTTTTCTTTTTTTTATTTCTAGAACTTCTTAGGACTATCCCTAAAATGACCCATGATATTTTCAGAATCTGTAATTCTGAAGCACAGTAGGCTATAATAAAATGAAACAAACACTGGTCCTGCTTTTGCTTTGTATGAGTATTGCACACACACACACACAATCATATGCAGGAAAATCTTCATGTGTATGTTAATATTTCAGTCAGACATTGAAGAATTAATTGGGATTAGGAAAAAGAAACTCAAAGTGGAACAGCATGGGCAACCATAGCATTTGCATAGAAATTAAAAGATTGCTAAAAAAATAAAAAGATTGCATGGGATTATTTGTAAACAATGACACCAGAATAAATTGTGACCCTATCAAACTTCTTTATAAAGGTAAACAGGGACTCTAAAGACAGGGAGTTCTCAAGATTGTAGATTATCTCATTTCTTCATGCCTTCCCTGGTCCAGAACCTTTGCCATGGACCACTGCTGGACCTTTCACCTAGGCACAGTGTGACTTGTCCTATCCTTTAATTTTGACTCAGAAAATATCTATCTTCTTCTCCTACATTTCAATTATCTAGGCAACCACTAGCCCATTCTCCATTGCTAAATTTTTATCATTTCCAGTAAGGTTTATAAATTGAATGACATAGAATATAACCTTTTTTCCCCACTGAGCATTAGTAGAGATTGATTCAGGTCGCCTACATCATTTATTGTGGAACAACTTTGAATAGTAAAGATATACTATAGTTTAATCAATCACACATCTAGGCTGTTGACAGCTTGAGGAAATTATGAATGAAGCTTCTATACACACATGGGTACAGTTTTATAAAGATGTTTTAATTTCTTGGGATAAGTACCTATGCGTGCAATTGTGTAACCACATAGTAGTTACATCTTTGATCCTTTTAAAATCCACCAAACTGTCTTTCAGAAGATTCAGTGCTATTTTACATTCCCAGTAGCAATCTGTGAGTTGTTCAGCATTTTATATTAGCCCTATTTTAGTCTTAGCCAATCTAATAGGTATTTAGAGAAGCCTCATTGTGGCTTTAATTTGCATTTCTTTAGTGTCTCATGATGTAATAATAATAATAATAATAATAATAATAATAATAATAAAATAATAATAATAATAATAATAATACCTCCTAAGCTAGATGTGGTGGCACGGGCTTGTAATCCCAGTGCTTGGGAGGCTGAGACAGGAGGATTTCTCAGGTTCAAAACCAGCCTCAACTACTTTGTGAGGCTCTCAGCAATTTAGGGATACCCTGTTTCCAAATAACATATAAAATAGGTCTGGGAGTCTGGAAGTAGAAAAGTCCCTAGCTTCCACCCCCAGTACCACCAAAATAATAATAATAATTAATAATAATAATAATAATAATAATAATAATATTTCCTCATGTAATTATTTCAATGACTAGAAAATTAGTATATATGGTAGATATTTATTCAACTCTATCAATAATTACTTTAAATCAATGGTTTAACTGCATCAATTAAAATACAGAGACTACAAAAATGGGTCAAAACATAAGATCGATTTGTATATTATCTACCAGATGCTCCAAATATACATATATTTCAAATATATTAATTAATGTACAAATTAATATAAATATGCAAATAAAAATTAAAAGTAAATGATAAGTTCTATAAGACTTTTTGTTGAGTTTGTTGGGTCTTCTTATTATCATGTCATCTGAAAATAGTGAAAATTTGAGTTCTTCTTTTCCTATTTGTACTCCTTTTATTTCCTTTTCTTGCCTTATTTCTCTTGCTAGAGTCTCAAGTAGTATATTGAAAAGAAGTGATAATGGACATCCTTGTCTTGTGCCTGTTTCCAGGATAAATTTTCAAAGTTTTTCCCCATTTAATATGATGTTGGTTGTGGGCCTATTTTATATTGCCTTTATGGTATTGAGATATGTTCCTTCTATTTTGATTCTCTGCAGTTATTTTAGCATACATGGATGTTGGATTTTGTCAAATGCTTTTTCAGCATCTATTGAAAGGACCATGTGATTTTTGTCTTTGGTTCTCTTTATATGATGACTAATATGGATTGATTTTCATATGTAGAACCAGCATCGCATCCCTGGAATAAACCCTAACTGGTCATGGCATATGATTTTCTAGATGTGGTCTTGAATGTGTGTTGCCAGTATTTTGTTAAACAGTTTTGCATCCAGGTTCATCAAGGATATATTCCTGTAGTTTTCCTTCCTTGAGCTGTCTTTATTAGTTTTAGCTATTACTGTGATGTTAGATTCATAGAATATATTTGGGAAAGTACCATTTTTTTTCTATTTCACAAACCAATAAAAAAATTTTTTAAGTAAAAAAGTATATAAAGAAATACCATAATAGCACTAATCAAAGAAAAGCAGTAGTAGGTACATTACCTGCATATAGAGCCAACTGCAAAGCAAGGAACATTGTCAGGAATAAAGAATATTTCATAATCATAAAGAGAGAATGTAATAAAAAGAGAACACCAAAAGCCTTGGTGAAAAAATTGATAAGATGTGAAGAGAAATCATCTAATCCTGTATTACAATTGAAAATTTTCAATCCCTTCTGTGGGAAATGGAGATAAAGAACAGGAAGAAAATCTATAAGTGCATGGTTAAATTGAACAAAATGAATATTCAATTAAATATAATGAACTTCTAAGTACTACTGCATCCAAAAGCAGCAAAACACAGATTTTTCTGAAGCTCATAGGGAACATTTCCCAGAATAGACATATTCTGAACCATAAAACACACTTAACAAATTGAAAAAAATTATAAATATAAACTCTGCTATCAGACTACAATGTAATTATAAACCCACAACAGAAAGATCTTTGAACTATTCTCAAAAACATGGAAATTAAACAGTGCACTCTTAAAATATGCCTGCGATTAAAGAAGAAATATTAAGATTTTTTAAATATTTTCAATTAAATTCAAGTAAAAATGTAATAGTAAATTTTGGAAGATGTATCTAAATCAGTGCTTAGACAAAAATGTATAGCTTAAGTTTAATTTATACATAAAAAGAAAGATTATAAATCAATACTCTCATGGAATTAAAGATAGCAAAATAGATGAAGGTAGTACATTTTGGCTACTGTGAAATTAGGAAGACTGATTCTTGGCAAGAAAGAAAACAATGACAAAGTAACCAGAAGCAGATAGTCAAAATGTCATGGAAATGGAGGCAGCACAGAGAGTAGAGATCTCTACACATCTTATCTGGTGAGCTGAGAGTCGAGTCGGCGCTGTCTTCTCCAGTCCATGTGGGACCTGGAGGCTACCAGAACTAGTGATTTTCAGAGAACAACTCCAACAAAGAAGAAACTAAATATTGTTGAGTCAGTGATTGCATAAAACCAACACCAAGCCGGGCGTGGTGGCGCACGCTTGTAATCCCCGAGCTTGGGAGGCAGAGACAGGAGGATCGCACAGGTTCGAAGCCAGCCGCGCGCGCTGGCTTAGGAGACCCTGTTTCCAAATAAAAAAATGTAAAAATAGGTCTGGGAGTGTAGCCCGTAGGTAGAAGGACTTCCAGGAACCCCAGTACCACCAAAAAAAAAAAAAAAAAAAAAAAACCAACACCAAAAGCAATTGCATTCTTCTCCCCACACCTGAATACCTCAAGATGCAATTTCCAGCCCACCCAGCCAAATCACACAGCAAACTCCTTTGCCTGCAGCTGAACTCAGTGGGCCCAAGAAGCAACCTTCCTGCCATCACTCCAGTGGCTATCGTCCCTCCATCAATACTGTTCTGAATTCCCAGACCAACCAGCTAAACTACTCATTGAATTCCAGTGGCTGCACCTGAATCCATGGAGACTGAGAAACCACAGACCCTTCCTAAAGGAACCTGAGAGGCACTTGTCAAGACTGTGAATTTAAAAACTTTCCCAGATAAAGCTCGTCAGAGACTTGCTTGACAAGGAACAAACACTTGGTGCCTGTGAGTTTGTGAATCATCCCTGCAAGAGTGGGGTAGGAGCTACAGTTATACATATCACAGTCCCAAAAAACAGTTGAGCATCAAGACCTAGGGCTTGCAGCTTGCCTGGCCCTGTGGAGTCTCTAGTGATCATTGCAGTACCACTAGCAGTGGTGTCTATGGGGTAAAATAACTCAGAGAACCATGCTGCATTATCATCCAGTGGTGTCTTGATGCCACAAGTACCAAGACCAGTGGCCAGCAATATCTCATGTGACTGCAGCTGCACAGAGCAGCAACAGTGTCCCTGGGGCTAAATGACTCAGCCACATAAGTGCCAGGTTCAGAATGGTACAGTCTTTCCCTGCTGGGTCCTGAAAGCAGGGAGGGCAGGGACCAGCAGGATTTCACATAATTTGATGTACAGGGAAATTTGACTCAGACATCCATGCTGCAGGTTGGGATCTCAACACTGTCTTGGCCAGCAGAGTTTGTGTCTGGTACTCACACATACCAGTGTTTGACTGGGCTTCATGTGATCATAATCAGCAGATCAGCAATGGTGTCCCTAAGCCATCAAGCTCAGTCAGCCAGATTACAGTGCAGAATGCCATTATCTCTGGCCCTGCTAAGTTTGTGCCCAGTGACTATAGATGACAGATACCAGCACCCCGCAGTGTTTCACATGTGCACAAACAACAGAGCAGTGAGGGTGTCCTTGGGCACTAAATCTCAGCCAGAAGCCTGCAGGTTCTGAACTGAACTTAATAATCTTTGGCTCTGTAAAGTTTTAGAGCCAGAAAGCATGAAGGGCTAAGCCAGAGACCCCTGCTAACCTGCACTAAGAACTAAATCCTGCTAAAGAGATACTGGAAGACTAACCCAAAAGCCTAATTATATGAGATAGATTTGTTAAGGCAAATATATACCTTCAACATAATAGGCCATACTATAAGATGATAACAATTAAAAGTAGTACTCCACATAAGGAGGAAAAGGACACCAAGACAAAAGAAATATAAACCTGAAAATTCTGAAAACATGGAACAAAGGCCAACAAGGAAAAAATAAATTCCCACAACTAAACAACAAGGGAGAGCACCAATACTGAGATGCAGAAAATGCCAGATGGAGAATTCAGAATTATGATTTGTTTTTTAATATGATCAAAAGCATTAAAAACAAGATCAGAGAAAGTGTATAGGAAATGAAAGAACATGTGAACAGAGGAATTGAGGACCTAAATAAGAACAAAAAAGAGGCACTGAGCCAAATTAAGGAGACAATAAATGAATTAAAGATCTCAATAGAAATCACCACCTGGCAGTTTACATCACATAGAAAATAGAGTCTCACTATTGGAAGACAGCTCATTCAAAATAACCACACAGTCAACAGTATAGAGAAAACAATACAATATAACCAGAATATTCAATAAATATGGGATAATATGATACAACATAATCTACAGGTAATAGGCATTGAAAAAGGTCTAGAAGCAAAAACTAAGGACATTATAAATCACTACAGAGAAATAATATCAGAGAATTTTCCAAATATAGAAAATGAGTTGAACAGCCACATGCAGGAAACATTCAGAACTCCAATTAGAAAAGATCACAAAAATAACTTCACCATGCCACCTAATAATCAAAATGACTAACATAAACTATAAGAATTATAAATTCACTGAGAGCAAAAGAATGGCTGAAATTTGGGGTCAAAACAAGAAGAACCATTACAGACTTTTCAACAAAAATTATAAAAGCCAAGAGGGACTGTTAAGATATACTCTAGATTCTAATAAAAAACAAATTTCAACCAAAACTGTTATATTCAGAAAAGATATCTTTCAAAGTTGACATTGAAATGAAAACCTTTCAAGATAAGCAGAAACTAAAAGAATTCATGACTACCAAGCCAGCTCTAGAATAAATACATAGAAGGAGGAGGAGGAGGAGGAGGAGGAGGAGGAGGAGGAGGAGGAGGAGAAGAAGAAGAAGAAGAAGAAGAAGAAGAAGAAGAAGAAGAAGAAGAAGAAGAAGAAGAAGAAGAAGAAGAAGAAGAAGAAATAATGAATAGCAGAACTAGAGAAGGGGTGAATTCCACCCAATGGGCAACTAAGTAAAGGATAAATAATATCAAACAGTAAATATAACTAAAAGGGACAGGAAGTATTCATCTCTCAATTACAACATTAAATCTCAAAGGTCTAAATTTGGCAATCAAAAGACATAGACTAGCAATGTGGGTTAAAGAACATAATCCAAATAATTGATGCTTGCATGAAACTCACCTTAAAGGCAAATGTATTCATAGGAAAAAGGTAAAAGGATGGGAAAATTAGTACAAGCAAATAAAAGTAAAAAATAATTAGGAGAAATGATTCTCATATACAACAAAATAGACTTTAGGCCCTAACATCAGAAAAACAAATCAGGTCATTCATTTCCTACTAATAAAACACAATCCAAAAAGCAACTTAATGATAATAAACATTTATGCCCAAATGTATATGCAGCCACTTTTATAAAACAAACTTCTCAGGACATTAGGTTTCAAGTAGACCATAATATAACAATATTGGGAGACTTCAACACACTTCTCATACAACTAGATCATTTCCCCAGACAAAAGTTGAGTAAAGGCTCTTCAGACCTAAAGAATGCTATAAACTGAATGGAGTTAATAGACATAAACAGAATATTCCAACCAACAACAGCTGAATATACATTATTCTCAGCTGCACATAGAACTTTTTCCAAGACAAATTATATTCTGGGCCACAAATCAAGTACCAACACATTTTTAAAAATGTAATATAATTTCTTGAATCTTCTCAGGCCATAATAGAATTAAAGTGGAAATCAACGATAGGAAGGTTAAAAGAAATCATGCAAATACAAGAAGATTGAACAGTATACCTTTTAATAAATACTAGATCAGAGAAGAAATAAGGGAAGAAATGAAAAAATTTCTAGAATTAAAAAGAAAAATAGGTAGGTACACAACATACAAAATCCTGTGGGACATTTTGAAGACTGTTTTAAGAGGAAAATTTATAGCACTAAACACCATGTAAGAAAAACAGAAATTCCTAATGACATACATCAAGGTCCTCAAAAAACAAGAACAGGCTAATCCCAAACCCAGTAGAAGGCAGGAAATTATTAAAAATCAGAACAGAAATCAATGAAATAGAGAACAAAAAAATTACAAATATCAAAACCAATGAAGTTTCAGTGTCATTCTTCTCAAAGCTATAGAAATCAGTCATAAATTTTATATTGAAAAACAGAAGACTCAGAATAACCTAAACAATTCTAAGCAATAAGAACCATGCAGGATACATCACATTCCTGACTTCAGATTATACTACAGAGACATAGTAATAAAAACAGCAAGGTATTGTCACAAAAACAGATACAAAAATCAATAAAACAAGAAAGAAAAAATCTACACACTTATAGCCAATTGATTTTCAACAAAGTAACAAAAGATTATATTGGAGAAGAGGGAGCTTTTTCAACAAATGGTTTCAAAACTGGTTATCAACTTGTAGAAAAGTGGAATTAAATCCCTACCTCTCACCCTGTACAAGGTTCAACTCAAGATGAAACAAATACCTGGAAATTAGACCAGAGGCTTTTAAATTACCAAAAAATGTCATAGATCCAACACTCCAACATATATGGCACAGTTGGAAACTTGCTCAGTACGACCCCAATGCTCAGAACACTGTAGCAAGAATTAATAAATTGTATAAACTAAAAAGTTTCTGCTCAACAAAGAAAATCATCAAGAGTCTAAAGAGAGAGTCTACAGAAAGGGAGGTCTTTGCCACCTAATACTCTGGTAGAGGACTAACATCTGTAAAATACAAAGTATTTAAAAGACCTAACACCAAAAAAACTAATAATCCAATCAAGACATGGGCAATTGAACTAAATAGACTCTTCACAAAAGAAGATATACAAATGGCTAATTTATACATGAAAAAATGAAGATATACAAATGGCTAATTCATACATGAAAAAATGGTCAACATCATTAGCAATCAGAGAGGTACAAATTAAAATCACACTGAGATTCCATCGAACCCCAACTAGAATGAAAAATCATCATGAAGTCAAACAACAGTAAATGCTAATGAAGATGTGAGGAAATAGAATTCACCAGTGTGAAGTGACAATGGTGAATATAAACCTCTATATGTTTGCCAACACCCATAGCAAGTGAACTGTCAAAACCCCAATGTAAAATACACACTTTGGGTGAAAACTACAAGATTCATTTATTATAACAAATGTACTACTCCAGTGTGAGGTTTTGGTAGTAAAAGAAGCTTTGCATATATGAGGTCAGAAGGTATATAGAAAATCTTTGTAGCTTTTGCTCAATTTTTTTCTGTGTGTGTAGTACTGTATATTGAATCCGGGCATTGAATAGTGGGGTATTCTACCTCTGAGTCACATCCCAGCCCTATTTTCTTAAATTTAAAACAGGATCTCAGTAAGTTGTAGAGGGTTTCTCCAAGTTTCTGAGACTAGCACAGACATGCCATCTTCCTGTTTCAGGCGCCAGAATATTGGCATTACAAGCTCACACCACCATACCTGCCTTCCTTCTTTTCATTTTGTGTGAGCGTGTGAACCTAAAACTGCTCTTTAAAAAAAGCCATTTTTACACTTAAACTAAGATGACCCTTTCTTAGTCTAAGAGACAATTCAATTCTTTAAAATAAAATTCTACCGAATGAATGAGACAAGTAGTTGAGTATCTCGTCTATCAGATTTAGTGAGGACCCAAAACCTTGCCACTTTGCTTCATCCAAATTGAGCTTAGTGATGCTGGGCGGAAAATGAACATTATGTTGACTGTATTGCCAGATTATGACTTGAAGCCTGGGTTTCCATGAGTTATCATGGACAGGATTAGTTGACTTAATGGAATGACTCAGTTCAGCCTAAACCTCATATGAAACAGTCATCACAGCCACCTCTTCCTCCTCCCTGTGCTTTGCCAAAATCAATAACAAATCACAGAGATTCTGCTTCTTTTTCAGTGAGGTACTAGTGAACCTTAGTATCAATTACCATCATTTCCAAAGACTACCTATGTCCAATTTCCAAGAGAGAGGCAAAAACAGCTCACATTTGGTGAGCAATTTAATATGTGCCAGGGATTTGCTTTACTATACAATCTTCTAGCAACAAAATGAGATTTACACTATCATCCTTGATTTATAGATTAAAACCCTAATTTGTGTTATAATTCTGTCCAGGTTGTTCGGCCTCATATTTTCTAATTCCAGTACTCATCTTCCTAATGTGACGCACTAAAAGGACCTCATCATTGTTCCTGTGGCATCCCTGTCAGGAACCCACAGCCTGAACCTGGTTGTGAGGAAACAGCTTGTCTGAATCACCAGCACTCTGCGAGGTGACAAAGCTGTGCTCTCCTCAGAGACAGATGTCATGAGAGACCAGGAAGGACCTAAAATAATCCCAGATGCACATCACTAGAGAGGCATGGTAATATAAAATCTTGGATTGAAATGCACTCTCATGGTAGTATAGGATCTTGGGGTAGATCCTGGACACGAAAAATAACAAAGGGCAATTGGTAAGATCTGCAGAGGTCTGCAGATAAGGTAATCTTTTGCACAAACTGATTTCTCAAATTTGCATCACTATCCTATGCCTATATAAAATAATTTCCTCATTTTAAGAAATATACACTGAGGTATTTAGAGATGAGAGAAAATTATATACCTATAATTTTTAAACATTTCAGGAAATAAACATACTTATACACACACATACATATATAGACCTTGTATCTGTCTCCATTGTCTTTGAATGATCCTAAATCAAAGAGAAATTTATTTTAGCCTCCAACTTACAGTCCTTAAGTGTGGCAAATTAAACAACAACAACCGGGCGTGGTGGCGCACGCTTGTAATCCCCGCGCTTGGGAGGCGGAGACAGGAGGCTAGCGCAGCTTCGAAGTCAGCCGCGCTGGCGTAAAAGACCCTGTTTCCAAATAAAAGGTATAAAATAGCTCTGGGAGTGTAGCCCAGAGGTAGAAGGGCTTCCAGGAACCCCAGTATCACCAAAAATAATAATAATAATAATAATAATAATAATAATAATAATAATAATAAAATAAACAACAAAAAAGCAAAGTCAGAGAAGTCATCCTTAAAGCAAAGAAAGAAATATTTTATTATGCTTGTTTATTTAGTGCCTTCCAGTATTATATTAGAGGTCTAAAAAGATTCAAATCCCTTAAAATTTATAACTCCTGAGAAATATATACATAAATAATCTTGATTTTAATTTGGTATGGACTGAAATAGAGGATTCATCTAAGGCTAAATGATTCTATAAATACTAACTAAAATTGCATGTTGTAAAAGACCAAAATGAAACAGTAACAATAACAAATTTCAATTTGGTCATTTAATTCATAAGTAGATGATCTTGCAACTAACATTTAAACAAAATCCAACTAAATTCTTCACATTTTACTAGCTAAAGCTTATAGTGTTTGTAGTTAAGGCCTATCATTTAACTTATAGATTCCACCTTCATATTTGAAGCAGGTCTGTCCTTTGTGTTCATTACTACATCCTCAACACTTAACTTAGAAGCCAGAATTACAATACTTCATGTAAATGAGTTGAATAAATGTAGGTCATGCCATCTCATCAAGACATCAAGATGAACAGGAGATGTAATGTTTCTGATCATGGAAAACCAACTCGCATTCATTACATTCCAGTGCCAGACAGCCCTTTTTGCCAGCCTCCTGAAGTCACTCTTGAGTCAGTGATATTAAACAATGCATGTCCCAGTGTGACTTCATAGGTCAAATCTAATTAGGCAAAAATAACTTGTACAAATAGCATCTGCTTCTTCCTCCCAACAACTGGCTCCACACCTGACTAGTAGCATTCATTGTCTTGACTTAATTCATCATGTGAGATCATACTGCATTCATTTTGATTATTGGGATGAATGCTGCCTCTACTAACAGAATGGAATATAAACGAATTCTATTGTAAATATTTCTGCTCTTTCTGAAATCCCCTTTCTCAAGCAGGCAGGCTTGGACTCATCATCATGGGGTTAGAAGGAGGTGGTTGGGCTTTTTGCAAAGTAACCCATTAAGGAATCAATCCATCAGGCCTACTTTCTCTATCTTTATGTAAGTAATATTTGCCATCACCTGGCATTTCAGATTGTGTTATGTGACTCCCTTGGCACTGGAAGGAGGTTTGGAAACAACTGTGTAGATTCTGTTAGTCATATGTTTCTATGGTTATTTATAAATATTATGACTAGCCTTAGTCAATATATGATGATTATAAATTATGATTTTTCTTAATTGCCAGGAGCTGTTTTCTTCCAGAGGCCATTTAGAAAGACTTTTAACTTCAGCTGACTCTGATGAATGTGACTTAAAAGAAAAATACTAACAGGGCCAAGATTTGGGCAATTAGGTTGAGATTCAGACAACAGCTTGCCACAAAGAATGAGAAAAGAATGAATAAGAGCAAAACAGGGACCTTCATGGACTTCAGGTTGGAAGGAGTACTTAGATACAAGCAGAGGAATCAAAACTGACAGGAGAAAATCACCTGTACCTTGTGGGGTTCTGGAGAGTTCGCTGTAACATAATTCTTTTCTAGGTGTGACGTTACACAAGATAGAATTGGGAAGCTTCTTGTACCCTCACAGACCACATCATTGGTAAAGAGCACTCACAATACAGGATTAGTAAAGGGTTTTATTGGGTGAAATGCAAACAGTGAATGTGAAAAGAATTCAGCACTGTGTGCTCAAAATCCAGTGGATGCTTTATGTGGAATTTGATTGGTCAATGTCAGACCATTCACCAGGCTCAAGTTAGGTCGAGGAGCTAAGAAAACACATTGAAGCTATAAGGGTCCTAACTGAATAACTCAGTAGCCATGAACAACACCATGGTATTTCAGCCAACGACAGACTGCATATATAGGATTATATCACTGAATGAATTCTAACCATCTTCATCTGAGCCGGTATAATCTAGGATATTTGCACAAGGATAAAATTTCCTGACAGCACATTTCTCAGAGGATATCCTTGTCTTTAACTGACACACTACTGTATTGTAGTAAAACCCTCAGGAGTCAAGCTTATTAGCATCATAAATGTCAGGCATAGAAAAATAATTCACTGATAAACTAACGACAGTAGTGAAAAGATCCTTATGTCTATGTTGTGTTTACTGTATAGATATTTTTTGTTGGTAAATACATCAGGTGCAACCACACTAAAGATAAACAACTTTAAGTTCATCTTATAAATGACACAATGACTGCAGCATTTTAAGGTCACAAGTATTACTTCTGTACATTAAAGTTTATATGACTCTTGGTTATTTGTGGATCTTCCTTTTTCTGCAGTAGGCATGACAAGAATTCAGAAGTTGCAGGTGGAGATGAGTATTTTAGCCCCTGTCAAGCCAAAAACCTAAAATACAAGAAGCAAGTAAAATTTGTTCCAATTCCTCCAACTTGGATTTGAAAAATTTAGAGTTTGAGCCCAAGTCTTTCAAAGCATAGTTTCCTATTATACCAGGATTTAAGGATAAAATTATTATTAAAGGTACACAAATAATTATTATACATAATTTCAATTAATATTTATACTACTTAAATTTTCCATTAAGTAATATAATTTTATTATATTTATATTACTATACATAATTGAAATTTTATACTTAAATTCTACTTGTAATATGTCTTGTCCATTTTATGTTGCTATAACAGAGTACCTGAGTGTGGAGAGTTAACGGGGAACAGAAATTTATTGGTAGTTTGGGAGGTTAGGAAGTCCAGTAACAATGAACCCGCATCTGGAGAAGGTCTTCCTGCTACATCATCACATGGCAGAAGGAAAGGGAGGGAGAGGGAGTAGGCAGCTGAACTCACCCTTTAATAAGGTCATCAAATGCATCTATGTGCATGGACTTCTCATCACCTATTCTTACCCATGTTGTAACAAACGCCAGCAGAATAGTGCCTGCCCCTACTGATCTAGAGCCCATTCCAATCTGCAGATACTACACAAGAAACATTTGGGCTAAAGATAGAAAAGTCAATACTTGGCCTCTAGATAATCTTGGGCTCTGGGAGATCATGCAGTTGCCTCTCTCTGTAGCTTTCTCTGCACACAGTTTTCCATTTGCCTTCTGATTCTAAGAATGTAGATCACTGACCTCTTAACCCTGGTCACTCTCCATCCACTCTACCTTCTAGTCTCATCTCCTCTCCAGAGCTGTGAAAATTTCCACTTGTCCTTCACATTGACCAGAAAGCAGACATCCAGGCTCTTCTCATTTTAGGTGTTTTTTAATGGCAGTGGAAAAAACCCACTCTACACAATAATAAAAACCACAAAGAGTGATTTTCAGTAAAAACTAAAAAGTTTTCCTCTTACTGTAAATAGAGCAATTCCTTGGACTCTTTGTTCCTGATGTGACTCTCAGAGAGAGATTTCACTTGAATGGAAGCTTTTCATTTATTCTTTATTTTCATTCTGAATGTTCTAAGAAACATTTAATCATGGAATTTGTATTAACGCAGAATCCCAGAAATTGAGATCTGGAAAAATCCTCTTGTCCAACCTGCTCATGTTACTTGTGAGGGAACAAAAGTCTAAAACTAACCTACATTATTTTCTCCAGCATTTTGCTTATCCTTTGTAGTTACTAAATCCACACATGCTCAGTTAAAGAGGTTTTGAAAATAAAAATATAAGAAACAAAACTATCTTTAATCTACAAATCTTTTATTATCACCATTTACCTTTCAATATATTTCTTTCCAAATCTTACTCTGTGCATACAAAGATACATATGCTTGGGGTATGTGTGTGTAGGTAGTTTTTTTACCAATTTTTATATATGTTTCTGTATGTAATATAGTTTATATTTTCTCCAAATTCTCCCATATACATGTGTACATATTCTTTTTGTTGAGTTGATTATTTTTTTTTTACCCTAGAGTACATGGATGAAGCTGACATGCTTAACCTTGGAAGTTCCTGGAACATTAAGGTTCCGATTTCCTTTCTTTCCAACTAAACTTTAGAAAAATCCAAGTCCCCTTCAAAAGGCAGGTGTATCAGTTCCCTAGATGCTATGAAATTGAACAGAATGGCTCATAGCTTCCTTCTTTCTTAGAGAATTGTTAATGCTTAGAAGTCACACACACACACATTCACATATGCATGGGCAGCTTCACAGGGATATACAAGTCCTCTGCCTCGGAGTTGGGCCAACTGTGTGCTGCAGTTCATATTCCAGAGCTCCCAGGAGATCTGGCTGAAACTCATATGAGTTCAGCCATTGTAACGTGTCTCCTTAGCTCCCTCCTCCATTGTGCATCTGAAAGGCTGGTTGAGAGAAGGGAGAGAGAGGGAGACAGCTATGTGGCAGAACCGCCTTTATTGTGATAAAACCTGAAGATAGGAGTTTCCAGGAAAGGATGGAGCCTGTGTCCATCTACAAACTGAGGGTTTATAGGGTTAATTAGGAGGGAAATTCAAATTCTGGCAGTTCTTAGGGCAGAAAAGCAAAAGCGGGGGTACTTAAGGCAGGAAGAGAGTTATCTAAAGGTCCATTGTGGTTTGTGCCAAGAGAGATATGGGGACGCTCCAGTAAGCAAAATATGGGGATTTTTCCAGTAAGTTTCCACCCTTTACAAAATGGAGTGGCTTTTGCTCTCTCTGGTCAGTCATTTAAAAGCTTCCCTCATTTATTTTCTCCTAAAGGCTCTTCCTCAATGTTATTTTCAAAAGTATTTCCATCCCAGGCTTTAATTTTCAGGAACCGAATTAAGCTAATGTTTTTGTTGTAGTTGTTGTTGCTGTTGTTGTTTATTTTGGTGGCAAAAAAAATCACTGCTCCAAACTTTAGATTCTATTCCTATTGTAATATAATGACCAAAAAGATCATGTGATGTTGACATATTTAATATTTTCCTAAAACTAAAAGCAATTGGGCTGCGAGTTTTATCTAGACCTCTGCATACAAACGTATTTTTATAAAGGAAGAGCAGAGGCTCTTCCTTTATAAATTCCACTAGTAATTCGGTAGAGACAAACATAATTTAGGTACTTAGCACATGAGGGACACACAGATGAGTGAGACAGAACTTACCTTCCAGGAACTCGTGTTCTATCAACGAAGGCAAAACATAAAAACAAAAAGAAGAAGAAGAAGAAGAAGAAGAAGAAGAAGAAGAAGAAGGAGAAGGAGAAGGAGAAGGAGAAGGAGAAGGAGAAGGAGAAGGAGAAGGAGAAGGAGAAGGAGAAGGAGAAGGAGAAGGAGAAGGAGGAGAAGGAAGAAAGAAGAAGGAGAGGAGGAGGAGAAGGAGGAAGAGGAGGAGGAGGAGGAGGAGGAGGAGGAGGAGGAGGAGGAGGAGGAAGAGGGGAAGGAAGAGGAAACCTATAGCATTCAAAATATCCCAAGTTTTATAACAATCTTCCTTGAAATTGGTATTCAAAAAGACCTGATGGATTTGAGCCCAGTTTTACATTGGGTTTAATGTGGTAATAGGATGCTTTGTATACATAATTATATATACTACCTCAACAATGCTACAAAAAGGTATTTATTTTTGTGGTACTGTACATCAAACCCAGGGTTTCATACATGCTATGAAAGCCCTTTACCACTTAGCTGCAGCCCTGCAAGAAGCTACATACCAATTAGTATAACTGCCTTGTCTATGGTTGCACTATTTCAGATAGTTGAAGTAATTGCTAAATCTGTTAACTTGAAGAGTAATATATAAAATGACAAATTGCAAAATTAAATTGTAGAAAAATAAAATAATGTTAAAAGAAAGAGATATGAAAGGATCCCTTCTATTGGAGAAATTAAATGGGAGAACAAGCATCTGACCGATGACTTCAAGAAGGACATGTCTGTTAACTTGATCACATGAGAAAACTCTCCAAAATTCAACACCTTAAAGCAATAAGTAGTTATGATTGTTCTCAAGTTTCTCCCTTTTTTTTTTATAGGTGTGAGTTGTTCTTGTGATCTCTGCCAACCTCACTCATATACCTATAGTTACCTATAGGTTAGTAAAGCTCTGCTGATCTAGGCTGGACCCTCTCCAATAAATGGCTGCAGGCCAAGCTAGGGTAGCCTCAGATGGGACAAGTTCAATTCCTTCCACTGGGCATCTCATTTGCTAGTAGGCCAGTCTGAGCATGTTCACATGCCAATAGGTTTCTGAGAGAGGTAGCAGAATAGCCCAAGATCTCTGGAGCCTTAGGTTTGAAACTACTATACATTTTATTCTGCTCCGTTCATAGACTTGATGATTCTCACAATCTTGCACTGGAAACATCAGCTTTTCAACATAGTGAAAGCAAACTTAGCCTCGAACTTCAGAGAGTAGACACAAGAAAGAAGTACTTAATGAGAGGAGTCTCTTGACCCTAGAACAAATGGCTGAGTTTGTGAACTACTCCCCAGAGAACTCTCAGAACAGATGTGATTCTCATCTCCACTGACCAGTTGAAAGTGGGTCCCCTCTGCAGAGGAAAGCATGGATCCATGAACTGAAACAGACCTCCTCCAGGACTCTGACTCAGTGAAGCAGACATTGTCCATGGACACTGGAAAAACTCAATGACGTCTCCCGAACACACACCACCCAGAAACTCCACTTGAGGCCAAGATTGTGACAAGTGCCTAGCATTGTCCAGACTGAACATAAGCTCACCGATGTTGATTTTTCCAATGCTCATGCGCGTACTGCGTACTGACGGGAATTCTCAATGTGTGATATATGTTGACCCACGCTCCTTAGAAACACTTCACCATTTAAACACTTTGCTATGTAAAAGCTTTGGCTATGAGTCTTTACTCTCCTCTTTTAATTATTTGAAGGAACATACACATTTATATGCAATATTATAATCATACTAATTTTGAAATCAAAATAGCCTTACTTCAAGTGAGGATAAGTGGTACCTTGGGATACTTTCAAACCATCTGCTGGCATTTCTGCCACTAAGATCACACCTGGCTAAGAACGTTATGTGTACCTGACATGTCCATCACACTGGCACCCTTCCATCACTTTATAACCTTCTCTTCCCTGTGTATGTTGCTTCTCCTGAACCAAAAAAAAAGTGTGTAGTTAAGTGTAACATGTACTTAGTGTGCAATTCTAGGCAGTACCTGTTATGTAAAAGCAAAATGTAACAAAACAGAAATACTATGAATACCATAAATACTTAGAGATTAGCACTAATATCTCTTATTGGGCTCAAAAGTTAACTGAAATTACCTAACTTCCCTAACACCCATTTATTTGATAAAGATGGGATTTAATTGGCCACAAGCACAAGTTATGAAGTGATTAAAAATGCAAATGTATTCTCAAATCACATTAAAAGAAATATACTCCTCCTAGGAAAGAGGGAAAACACACACAGTTGACTGGAGTTTGTGTCTCCCCAAGTTTCAGATGTTGAAATCCTAAAGCACAATGTGCGGGCATCCAAGGTGAGGCCCTTCAGAGATGATCAGGTCATGAGAATTGCACCCTCAGAAACAGGTTAGTGCCCTTATATACTGAACCTAGAGAGCTCGCTCACCCAGTTTCTGATACATAAGGGTGAAATGAGAAGTAGACTATCTGCAGCCTGAGAAAAGAATCTCACAAGAATGTTCCCACATTGCTGGATCATAGGCTTCCATGGACTCCAGAACTCTGAGAAATAAAGTTCTCACTGAGTAGCTGAGGCTGTCCACAAACCGCGATCCTCCTATCTCAGCCTCCCAAATGCTGGGATTACAAGCATGTACCACCACGCCTGGCTTTCCCCTTCCTTCTTAACAAAACCTAAATTTACTTGCTTGCCAAAACAAATCAGATAAGGTCTATATTTTTCTCTCTTATTTTCAGCTATAAATGGTCCGGTATGTCATTAAACAGTGACCAGATGACAGAGGGCCAGGAAACAAAACTATTAGTTGAAAATTTCAGCAGACTAGTTAGAAAAACAACCAATTATTGTTATTTGAGGAAATGAATCAAATGTGTTAGTCTTGAAGAATAGTGTTGAGATCCTCCTCTTAACTTCCTAAATCTTTTTCACCCTAATACTCAGTGTCACTGAAACCTGTACCTACATACTGGAGATGAGAGAAGATGTGTGGACCGTATCAGCCTTAAGTGAAGAAACCTGCAAGGAGGAAAGAAGAGGCTGTTGAAATGATCACAAAGGTCCTTCTGGGTTCTAACCTGCCCCATGGATGCTAATTTGAACCTGTGCAGAAAAGTACTGTTTCCCTAGGAACATGGAAGATGAGACAACAAGGACATACACTTTGGTGCTAAGATCAGATGTGACATAAACTAAGGAATGAATGTTCTCTCCACTACGGATGGAGCTAAATATGACATACACCCTTCTATGCAGGGCATATCTTTAATCCAATATTGTCAAGGTAACACAGGCTTCTGAACTGAGCTGGTGGAGACTTTGATGTGGTGGGTAAAGGGAGGGAGAGCCCCTGAGTTGATAGGATTGAGAACACTAACAGTTGTTTTAAATTACTCAAAAAGAATTTGAAGATTTATATCCATAGCTTTTAGTAACCAGTTTATGTAACTGTGTAAAACAAACAGACAAAAGATGAATGATTCATGCTAGACAAATAGGATCTTAATAGGAAAGGATAATTACTGTGATAATATTCCCCCTTATAGACATTTTTTAGAGGGAGGTGAATTTTAGAAATATATTGATTAACAATTCATGATAAAGTGTCATTTTGATATTCACTAAGCAGAAGAGAGTAAAAGTTCTGGTTGAAATTTTATTTTTCATAGCCTGTATGCCGAAAATGGTAAACCCAGCAGTCCCGAGTCCCTCAAAGTCTAAACATTGCAGAGACAAGAACCTGAAGCTGATCTCTGAGTCCTAGCAGTATTCCCCTTGATAATATGGCCTTGTGTACCTAAGACCAGGTCTTGCTCTAGCAGCCTGGTCTCTAGAAGTAGAGTCTAAGCAGCTGAGGTTACTCAGGTGAGCCCTGAACGTTTCCATGGCTGACCCACGGGAAAATCCTGGGCTCAATGAGAGGAAAGAAGTAGAGGGAAATAATTATACTTTATAAACACAAACATAAAGTGATCTCTGATTTAAATTCCAAATAGCTTGTGTTTTATCATTTGTAAAATGACTAAATATTTAAAGAGGCTTATACTGGTAATGATGTAAGATAGAAAAAAAATAAGAAGATAGACAGGAGACAGACAGGGGGAAAATGTAAAATTAACTTTAATATAGAACCTGGAGCTGAAGTGCTTCAGCCTTACTCCCCAGACCAGGTCTTTTTTCAAAGGCCTGACTCTCCAAAATTTCCTGGAAATCTGTAAATACTAGAGTTAACTTTAAAAAGTAAAAAACTATAATCGCCCTGTGCATTGTTAACAAGACAGGTACAATATTTTGAGAAACCAATAATTAAGGACTCTCTCTAGCTTATCTGTCAATCAGATAATGAAAACCTAAATCAGCCTTTGGACCCTAAGGTTGGCCAGACCACCAGGAACCATCTTGGGACAACCAGACTGAGATAATCCTCTTTAAAGATGACCAGACTATCAGACCACTGAAAACTGCCTTAGGGACTACCGGACTGAGATCATCCTCACATATCTCCTCTAACCCACCCCTCATGCAAGTCCCCTACAAGAAAAGAGCCCTGAACTCTCCAATATTCCTTCCTCGTTATAAGGTAGCCTGCATTCTTTCTTGAATGTGTATTTCTTTGCTTTTCCCCAAATAAACCTCTGTCCATGTCTCTGACTGGTGCAGACTGAAATTGTTTACTCATGTTAGCCAAGGACCCCAACGATCCTGAGATCCTGAATGGAGGAATCAACTCGTTACCCAACAGTCATATTTGAGATCATTTGAGCATCAAAATAATCTTATCAGTAATTATTTCAAATACTTTGAATCTGTGAAAATTTATGAGTATATAATGGTAATCATATGTTATAAAATAAAACAGAAGACATCACATATCACTTTGGTAAGCATCTAAAATGTTATTCCTCACTTTGAAAATGGCACTAAGAAGAAAAGATGTATATATCAGTTTTGCATCATACATTTAGCATTCTTTTACTTTCCTTGTGAATTCTCCTTATATTAAAAAGTACCTTATTGATACTTCTATGACTACATTTTTTTCAATTTGTATTCATGTTACTAGTCTTTCCCCTATTTCTTTATTTCAACCTTTATATATTTTTATTTTGGGTAGATTTTTTATAAACTGTGTGTATATTCTTAGTTTTACCACAAAAATTTCAAATACAAAGGACAAACAATAGCACAAATAGCATTAAAATACTCACCACTCCTATTACTACTTGTTGACATTTTGCCATACTCGATTCACCTGCATCTATTGTTATTTCACTAATTATTTGAGCACAACAAAGTTGGAGTTGCTTTTTCACTAGAACCATTAAATTTAGAACAAAAACTAGGATTTTTTAATAAATATATTTAGTTCTAGGAGACTGTTGTAAGCAGGAAAATATATGAATACAAAATTCTTGAAAATGACTTGTAATACCAAGTCCATCAGAAATAGTAGATAAAAAGGGTTGCATGCCAGCTGATAAGAAAAATAGTTTTCAATAATAATGAGCTCAAGAAAATATAAAATAAATTATAAATAATTCAAAAAATTTTCAAATAAAATGTTAGGAAGGCAAATTTAACAATATGCAAAAGGTAACATATTGTACTATGGTACACACTTTATAAATATTTTTACATTAATAAACAAATGAAGAGAACTCACATGATCATTTGATCATGCAGGACAAGCATAAGACAAAATTCAATATTGATAGATGGTTAAAATTGCCAAATAAAACCAAAATTAGAAGGAAACTTTCTCAGTTTAATAAAGAGAATTATTTTAAACTTTAGAAAATGTTATACTTATTGGTGGAAATTAAAATAATATCACAGAAAAGATTAAAAATAACCATTTGATTATTACTATTCAATGCTGTATTGAATGTACAAACCAGAAAAGATGGGAGAAGACTTATTTAAAATAAAGACTTATTTAAAAGTAGTAAAATTGTTATTATTAATTGATGATAAGATTGTACATAGAAACTCCAATAGCTATCCTAATGACTTATTTAAATAATTGGAGAATTTAGAATATTACCAAATAAAAATTGGTGAGCTGGGTGTGGTGGCGCACGCTTGTAATCCCAGAGCTTGGGAGGCTGAAACAGGAGGATCGCACAAGTTCGAAGCCAGCCTCAGCTACTTAGTGAGGCTCTCAGAAACTTAGTGAGACCCCTTTTCCAAATAAAATATAAAATAGGTCTGAGAGTATACCCCAGAGGTAGAAAGGTTCCACCCCCAGTACCACCAAAATATTAACTAATTAATTAATTAAAATAAAAAATTGGTGAACAAACTAAAATTATATTGTTTATAAGCAACATACAATAAAGAGGTACTGCTTTCAATTAAAAAATTAAATCATAAATCTAACAAAGGTATGTAAGATTTCTAGAGGAAAATAGAAGGTAAAATTTATACTGAAAGGTTTTAAAGATGATCTACGCAATAACAGAGAGCTATGCCGCGCTCAGGGACTACATAAATTTACATGCTAAATTTAATCCAAAATTTATCAGAAAGTAACCAAGAAAATTTCAATGCAGAAGAATAAAACTAAGGAAGTTGTACTACTAGATATCAAAGCTTCTTATAAAGCAAAGGAAGGCCAGAGTTGAAAGCAAGGCTGGTGTGTTCTCAGCATGCCAGAGATTATCAATGAGGGTGAGGACAGAGCAGAGCAGTAGGAAATGGAGGCAAGGATGAATATATGCCATTGGCTTTAGGCTCACATGGTGATTTGCAGACTTAACAAAGTCAATTCACTTTAATACCATGTGCTTGTTCAAATAAGTTGTAGAAGAGTGGGAGGTGTGTTAGTGGAGCCGTGAAAATAGAAAAACCACGAAGACAAGATTTTTGTTGTTGTTGCTGTTGTTATTGTTGATGGTTTTTAATTTGATGCTTGGATAAATGAAAGGAGAGACCAAGAACTGAGATGAAAATCGGAGAAAGAGAAAGGTGCCGCCTTCTCTCACTCTGTTGCATACCCAGCAATCACACGCTAACTCTGTGATTTTTCTTTCAGGGTTGTTTTCCTCAACTTTATTTGGCATTTTTCTTTCTCATCCCCATTTGAGGATGTCTTCTTTCTTGGCGCAGAAATCAAATTTCTCACTAAACTTGGTATCGTGCCCTTGACACAGAGATTTCGCTACAATTGCTGATGTTCGTTTGCCTTCCACTGACTTGATTTTAAAAATTAAATAAAAAGGCAAAATAAATGTCAAGTCCAAATAAAAAAGCAAAAGAAATCCAGCTTCCACTGTGACTTCTACAACTCTTCACATGTCTCTCCAAAAGTTCTCTTTTAACCAAATACCAAAATCCTGACTTCTTATACACAGATTGTAAGCAAATGTGAGCATGTGGACTAGATTTACATCTTACTCACAAAGAAAGATAAAGGGTTGTGAGGCTGAAGAGGGGGCAAAACAAAGGTTTATTTTGTAGCAATGGAATCACTGCTGCCTAGTTAGAGATGAACTTGACTGATGGGTTTTCCGTGAGAGCCTCCCAGCACTTAATCTTTGCCAAATATTAATGTGCTGAATTTATTACGGTTGAGTTCTGAAATTAAAAGTGGCCATCTGTGACACATATGTGTGGTACATGGAACAGTAATATATTGTGGATCGGCCCAACATGAAGCAAAGAATACGGTGATCATGACAGGGTAGGTGAATTCACGCGCACGCCTAGAAGACTAAATAAATCTGCCGGAAACTGGTGTTGGTGCTCTCCAGAGATATCTGCTTTCCAACACAATGTACAATATGTACGAGATATTTATTAATAGCCCCTTCAACATACCTCTATAATAGACTCTGCAGCCTGAATCCAAGATTGCAGTTTACCAAAACAGAACAATCAATTGAGCAAAAGCAAATTTTAGAGGAAAGTAGTACATAATTAGCTAAGGATGAGCAGGGCACAGCAAGATGAGCCTTCTGAGAAGAGGCAGACCACCCGCCTAACTGTGCTCTGAGACTTCCAGCCCTTTACATTGCAGCATGAGGCACCAGTGGAAAGTTCCAACATGGCGAATTTTGCAGTTACACTAAGCTGTGCTGCCCCAAGTTACTCTGCATGAGGAGGCGTGAATTTCTGGACAGCATAATGCCTCACCATGTGGAAAGCTTGCTCCTCTTTTCTGCTCCTGGACCAGCCAGTATTTTGACCCTCTTGGTGAACTCACCCAATAAAACCATTTATGCTCACCATATCTGTGTTTCCCAAATTAAATCTTACTTTTAGGGAGACAAGAACCAAGGAACATTCATCACCCCATGAAATAAGTACTGAGTTCTTTGGGTGGTACAAGTAGGTATTTGCTTAGTCATGAAGTGGTAAAGCAATAGCAAGGAACTCTGTGTAGAATTCTACAAATATTTCCAAAGAAAGCATTAATCAATATGAAAGTAGATAATAGAGGTTTTAAGTCAGTGGGAAAAATAAATAGTGGAAAGGGCAAGTCTTTAATTTTGATTTGCTTTAATCACTGAAGAGGAGAAAAAGAGAGGGGAAATATTTTAAAAAATTAAAATCTGATTAGCCTCATCAAATATTTGGTTTCTTAAGGGCTACCCCATACAAATATAGGTATTATCCCTCACATGAGAGGGAAAAGGTTATGCAACAAAACCCTTTACTGAAATTTTAGGAGGGTAATTATATATATATATATATATATATATATATATATATATTTTTTTTTTTTTTTTTTTTTTGCAGGTCTGGGGATGGGACCCAGGGGCATTCGACCTCCGAGCTACACCCCCTGCCCTATTTTTTATTCTATATTTTGAAACCGGGTCTCACTGAGTTGCAGAGGGCCTCACTAAGTAGCTGAGACTGTCTGCGAACTGCTATCCTCCAGGTTTCAGCCTCCCGAATGCTGGGATTACAAGCGTGCGCCACCACGCCTGGCTTAGGAGGGTAATTTATAAAAGGTCTATCCTAGATCTGAGCTGTGCCATAAGGTAAGTGGACCTTTCTGCACCTTCCAGGGTCAGGAAGACAAATCCTGATTGGGTCAGGAGTCAGATGCAATTAGGAAGTAGGAAAAATGCTAAGGCTTAGTTATAGTAGCAGAAGTAGAGTTAGGATGTGTCCAAAGTCAGCTATCGAGAGAACCTAAAATGCAGACGAGACTCCTGCGGGCAAAGGAGAGCAAGTTGGGTCTGCTGATGCTTGATCTGGATTGTGGATGACACTGGATTGTGAACTGCCTAAGATCATGTGACTTTGGGTGTGTTGATGACATACTGGTTTATGTAATGGCAGACTGAAGGGGAAGTCCTGCCCTGAAGATGGGCAGCACAGTTCTGATAGGTGCAGGACCTGGATAAAATGATGGAGAAAGCTGTGTGAATGGTGTGTGCTTCTTCTTGAGAAAAATGGGTCTGCTCTTGCCTGGGATATCATCCTGTAGCTCTACAAACTAGACCCTCACCATAGTTGCTCCTCAGAGTTTTCTTGTCTTTCCATCCTGGGCTGGGACTGCATTATAAGTCACTGGGACTGCATTATAAGTCACTCCTCTTCTGAGACTCCAGCTCGTGGGCCACTCAACCAGCTGCTGGTTCCTCTGGCTCTCCATGTGCCGGCAGCCCCTTGGAATTACACCGCTTTGGACTGTAAGCCGATGTGATAAAGTCTCTTTTGCCACAAACATATTCTGTGAGTTCTGTTATTCAAGCGAACCCTGACTAACACAGGTCTAGATGGAGACCTTTAGAATTTAAGATGAATAACAGGAATCAGTACTATACACTGTCTTCAGTGGTTATAGGAGCTGAGATTCTTCTGTGGGTTAAGTCTCTAGACAGAAAAGCATAACTCTGTGTTCCCCATACGGTACACCACTCCAAGTTTATCTGTCACCAAACACAGCAGGTGAATTCATTTTTTAGTAGATGCTTCTACCCAATAAGACAAGTGTAGAAACCCATGATGCAATGAGTATCCATTGCACCATGCATTCCATCACAGCCTAACCACTGGCCTAACACAAAGTGAGTGTGTGTGTGCATGCACATGTGTGTGTGTATTGTGTGTGTGTATGTGTGTGTGTATCTGTGTACGGGAGTACTGGAGATTAAACCCAAAGACATTCTACCCCTGAGCTATCCTCTCAGGCCAACTTTACTTTTTATTTGTGAAACAGGGTCTCGCTAAGTTGCTAAGGCTTGCCTGGAACCTTTAATCCTTCTGTCTCAGCCTTTCAAGTACTGGGATGTGCCACCACTCCCAGCTTTATTCATGTATTTATAATCATAATTTCCAAGTTATTTGGAGAAACTCACAATTTTAGATGTATATTGATCATGATATCTAGTATGTATGTGAATGAAATGAAAGTCCTTTATATAACAATAGCAATAAATAATTCCAAGGAAACACAGATATAATCCTCAAATGTCTAAAAGAAGATCCTAAATTCCTTTGAAACTCTAACTTTTGGCCAAAAAGCTTCCTAAAATCAAACTTTGAGTTGGAAGTTAATGAAGAGGTCGTCTCTAGTAGTTATTTTTTATTTGTTATTGTTTTTGTTGTTCTGTGTGTAGTACTAGGGATTGAACCCACATTCGACTTCTGAGCTACACACCCAGCCCTATGTTTTTATTCTTTATTTTGAAACAGGGTAAGTTGCAAAGGGCCTCACTAAGTAGCTGAGTTTGGCTGCGAACCTGCAATCCTCCTGTCTCAGCCTCCCAAGTACTGGCATTATAAGTGTGCACCACCATGCCCAGCTCTGTTGTTATTTTTAATGTCCAAAATTTTTGTATACTGCTCCCATCAAAAAGAGGTTTTCTCGCCCAAAGCACCTCTATGGGCTTCTGACTCACATGCAAATGCAATCATGAAAGGGAAATAAAGTCGCCTGGGGGCTGAGGCTCTATTATAGGGGGTAATACAGCACCTGCCTTGCCCACCGAGAAAGATGCTTTTATATTCCTGGCTGCCACGTGAGAAGCCCAATTACTCTGAAGCAGCCTGCTGCCAGGCTGTGAGGACAAAGAAAGAGGCCAATGGGCATGCTCTGGCGGGCAGCCCCAGCTGACTGCCAGCCAAACCTGCCAGCCAGGCCAGTGAGCCACCGTGGATACCCAGCCCAGCACAGACTTCATGGATTCAGTTCCGGTTCATATATGAGTAAATGAGTGTTGGAGATGCCTCCAGTGAGAAGCACGCCCAAGGAAAACCCTGAGTTCCTGACCCATAAAACGACCAGCAAAATAAAACTTTCAAGCCAGGCATGGTGGCGCACACCTGTAATTCTAGTATAGTACCCAGGAGTCTGAGATAGGAGGATTGCGGGTTCATGACCAATCTCAGCAATTTAGTGAAACTGTTTCAAAATAAAAATATTAAAATAGGGCTGGAGGTGTGGTTCGGAGGTAGAATACCCCTGTGTTCAGTCCCTAGGACCATACTAAAAAAATAAATAAATAACTTGCATTTGAGCCCTGTGAATTTGGGGGTATGTTTTCATGCAGAATAGGGAACTATCAAATACAAGTTTTCGCCCTGGGTTGAGTCTTTTGGGATTAAAAGTCTCTCGTGGCCGGGCGTGATGGTGCACGCTTGTAATCCCCGCGCGTGGGAGGCAGAGACAGGAGGATGGCACAGGTTCGAAGCCAGCCGCACGCACTGGCTTAGGAGACCCTGTTTCCAAATAAAAATGTAAATGTAGGTCTGGGAGTGTAGCCCGGAGGTAGAAGGGCTTCCAGGAACCCCAGTACCACCAAAAAAAAAAAAAGTCTCTCGTTATTAAAATAGCACATAGCTCTTTTTTCCATATATCAAACATTAGTTTTTTTAAGGTTAAGCAGACTTTTTGAAAATGGAGATAGATGTACTCAGATATAATTTTTTCAAAAGAAAATATTTCAATTGTGAAAAATAAAAAGCTCTAATGAAAGGGATCTCCCCTCACATGTTAGCCATGTGTTAGATACCAGTATTTTGTTCCTCATGTTAGAT
Organism: Muscardinus avellanarius; assembly: GCF_963383645.1. NCBI lineage: Eukaryota > Metazoa > Chordata > Mammalia > Rodentia > Gliridae > Muscardinus > Muscardinus avellanarius. The sequence continues at coordinate 10,400,089 of NC_137805.1, read as the reverse complement.
ACTTCACTCTAACTTTGAGCAAGTATTTTGGAGTAACCTCCTCTGTCTTCTAAAATGTAGACAAAAGCACCCTGCAAATATCTCCTGTTGTCTTTTTTTTATTCCCCTGTAGTGAAATAAAGCCATATACACAGCCTTGCTTCAAAAGATGATTTTCAGAATTCTGTGTGCCTTCTTCCAAACATATTCCAATTAAAGAAACCTTAAAATATAATGCAAGGAATTCAACGCTTCATTCCATAAATCATTTCAGGAGAACAGGATTTGGTGAAATGAGCTTTTCTATTGCTTCCATTGTGCTAGACACAATATTTCATTAATGCAACATAAGATTGTGCTAGTCTATTTTCCCCACAGCCACATCATACTATTGGCTTATTTTATGGTTGTCATCAGATGGAATTCTCAGAACTCTGCCATCTGTGCTGTGGCCAAGCCAGCTCACTCGCATGCAGCTGACTTTTTGAACCTCAACAGAACTTGAAACTTGTTTCTGCTTAATCTCACTCCATTGGCTTTGGCCTAGTGTGTCTCTGTTAGTTGACATCACCTTTTTTGGGGGGCCTGTAGCTTGGCTGTGTAACCCATCTAAGCATCCTTCCTTCTAAAAGTCTGTCAACATCATCAATACAAATACCAAGTCAACTGAATTTAAGATTATACTGAAATTCCACTAGAAAACTGCAGAACCATTTACCAAAGTACAACACACATAAGTTAAATCACTAAATAACAATGGATCACCCAATTCACTACTTAACCATGACATCCTTGCCAAATATCAGATGCATTCATGTAGCTACAATCACCAAAATGTAACTTATCCATATAATTTCCTCTTCTCTAGAGATTATAACAAAATGGAAAACCATGTGATTGGAGCATGATTTGCTTTGAATGCATAGATGCTAGCTCCCGGAGATTTTCTATATACCCTTCCAAAAGTTTATAAAGTACATTCATGATATTACATTATGGGATATTGTATTAAGCTAAAAAAGAAAAGACAACAATCCTTAGTTTAAGATTCAATCATCATTTCTTAAAGATAATGATAATTTTCACTTTTCAGACTTCTTTCTGAACTCCTATACCCCGATGTTTGTTAGAAATTAGATTATAACTATCTTATATTATATGAGATGATATGATTATTAGATTATAACTATCTTATATTATATGAGATGATATGATTATAACTATCTTATATATATTATATGTAAGACAGATATACATTGAATAAACTAGTTAATAAATGAGTGTAAAGATGTATGAGGTATTCCATTATCCTGCTCTATTTTCTTCATACAACAAACGACCTTATGGAACTCATTTACTGCTCATTTCACTTGAGTTTTCTCCCTATTTTCTGCTAATGAGAGTAGATCTTGCCTGCCTTTCCCTATGCTTTATCCACTGTACCTAAGATAGAGCCCAAGGTGTTCTATACCCACTGTAGAGATATGCTCAATGAGAAAGAGTATTGTTTAATTTTAATTTATTTTTATTTTTATGTTTTGGTACTGGGCATTGAACACAGGGGCATTCCATTTTCAAGCTACACCTCCAGTTCCTTTTACTTTATTTTTTATTTTGAAACAGGGTCTCACTAAATTGCTGAGGCTGGCCTTGAAACTTCAAACCTCCTGTCTCAGCCTCTCAAATACTGGGGTTACAGGCATGCACCACTGTGACTGAATTAATTTTATTTTTAAATTGACACAAATTTGTACTTTTTTATAGGGTTGTAATTCAATTCATGTGTATAGTGTGTAATAATCAACTTGGATAATTAGAATTTTCATCTCCTTGAATGTTGTCATTTCTGTGTTGGGGATCTTCAAACTTTTCTAGTTATTTTGAAATGTCTAATTAATTGTCATAGGCTATGTTGCCTTACTGCACTATATAACATTAGAACTACTCCCCTCAACTGTTTTATGGTACCCATTACTACCTGCTTACTCTGCCACTTCCATCCCTCCCCTCCTTGTCTTCTAGTGACCTCTATTCTACTCTCTATATATTCAGACTCTCCCCGTCCTGCCAACAGAGATTTAAGTAGAATTTCTGTACCTCTGACTCCTATTTCAAAGAGGAAAAGATTCTCAACTGAAAATTTTTTACATGTATTGTTTTTCCCACTTTTCCTTAGTTGAGTGTTTTCTTTTCTTAGCCCCGCAGTAGCAAAGCAATAGCTAGGAATTCGGTGTAGTATTCTTCAAACATTTCCAAAAAAAAAAAAAAAAAAGCATGAAAAGTACCACCTACAGCACAAAAATGGTTCATGACTGGCGACATTGAGGGTATACACTACTTAGTAGATTACTGGGCTCTATTTCTTTATTTCATCCTATTTCCTAATCCATTGTTCAGGTCTTTGAGACACAGAAAAAAAAAAAGACTCATTTGAAATGTAGTATCACCTAGCTTTGGTGGGGAAAATATCCATACATAATCTAATTAGCTTTAAAGACTTATTAGAATTATCCCACTGTTCTATTTCTTTGACACAATCTCGACATTAATCTGAGTCTTTGGCCATTCGAATCTGTTACTAACAGTAATAAAACCGCCTGAAAAAAATCAACAATTCCACTATAAAATAAGGCCAGTTAAAAGCTACTGAAATATTATCAATGGTAAATTTCCTTATGAATAGCAAGACATTTCATTTGTCTTCTATAATTGTAGAGAAAACATCCACAAAAAAGCAGAACAAAATCTTGAAAACAATTGAAAAGGCACAAAATATGTCCTTACAATTCTGCTTGCTCAGTACAATCAAGTTTAACTTGTTAAAGTTATCACAAAACATGTTTAAGTACATATACATCAAAGACTGGACCAACTTTGGATGATAATGTCCAATGAATTGTATCATACTTTTTCTTTCTTTTGGTGGTGGGACTGGGATTGAATCCAGGAGCATTCTACTTCTGGGCTATACTCACAGCCCTGTTTTTATATTTTATTTTGAAACAGGGTCTCTTTAAGTTGCTGAGATGGCAGGTCTTGCACCTACAATCCTCCTGTGTCAGACTCCACAGTACTGGGATTACAGGCATCTGCAGCTCTCCCTGGCTGACTGTATCATTCTGGAAATGGTCTTGTGTTTGCATTATTTTGAAGTATGTTCAATTAATATTTCTTTTGTTGAAAAGAAATTCACATTTGGACCCAAAGAAAAAAAGAATTATCAAAAATATTGCTATAAA